>NW_025956047.1:0-47815 GCF_023159225.1 Perognathus longimembris pacificus | reverse complement strand
GGGGTAGGCAGCTGTATATCAGGGAGTAAACCTTCTGAGAATAAAAACAGCTGGAGCTTGTTAAGGTAATTACACAGGGGAAAGGATAATGTACTGGGAACTCCTCAGAAGAATCTGATTTGTGGTGAGGGGAGCGAGATAAAAGCTCATTTACGAACGATATGAACATGCTGCATATGTAGCTGTTTATCAGTAAATATCTCCACTGAGATTAAGAAAAGCAGTAGCTTAATAATTTAAGTACTTCCTGGTATGGTTACTGTACTGGTAACTCCCAAAAGAATCTGGATTGTGGTGAGGCAACAGAGAAAAAAGCTCATATAGGACCTGCACTTACGAAGGGGGTAGGCAGCAGTATATCAGGGCGTAAACCTTCTGAGAATAAAAACAGTTGGAGCTTGTAAAGGTAATTACACAAGGGAAAAGATAATGTACTGGGAACTCCTCAGAAGAATCTGATTTGTGGTGAGGGGAGAGAGATAAAAGCTCATTTATGAACGACATGAACATGCTGCATACGTAGCTGTTTATCAGTAAATATCTCCACTGAGATTAAGAAAATCAGTAGCGTAATAAATTAAGTACTTCCTGGTATGGATACTGTACTGGTAACTCCCCAAAAGAATCTGGATTGTGGTGAGGGAACAGAGAAAAAAGCTCATTTAGGTCCTGAACTTACGAAGGGTGTAGGCAGCTGTATATCAGGGAGTAAACCTTCTGAGAATAAAAACAGCTGGAGCTTGTTAAGGTAATTACACAGGGCAAAGGATAATGTACTGGGAACTCCACAGAAGAATCTGATTTGTGGTGAGGGGAGAGAGATAAAAGCTCATTTAGGAACGACATGAACATGCTGCGTAGGTAGCTGTTTATCAGTAAATATCTCCACTGAGATTAAGAAAAGCAGTAGCTTAATAAATTAAGTACTTCCTGGTATGGATACTGTACTGGTAACTCCCCAAAAGAATCTGGATTGTGGTGAGGGAACAGAGAAAAAAGCTCATTTAGGACCTGCACTTACGAAGGGGGTAGGCAGCTGTCTATCAGGGAGTAAACCTTCTGAGAATAAAAACAGCTGGAGCTTGTTAAGGTAATTACACAGGGGAAAGGATAAAGTACTGGGAACTCCTCAGAAGTATCTGATTTGTGGTGAGGGGAGAGAGATAAATGCTCATTTAGGAACGACATGAACATGCTGCGTAGGTAGCTGTTTATCAGGAAATATCTCCAATGAGATTAAGAAAAGCAGTAGCTTAATAAATTAAGTACTTCCTGGTATCGTTTCTGTAACTGCTAACTCCCCAAAAGAATCTGGATTGTGGTGAGGGAACAGAGAAAAAAGCTCATTAGGACCTGCACTTACGAAGGGGGTAGGCAGCTGTATATCAGGGAGTAAACCTTCTGAGAATAAGAACAGCTGGAACTTGTTAAGATAATTGCACTGGGGAAAGTATAATGTACTGGGAAATCCTCAGAAGAATCTGATTTGTGGTGAGGGGAGAGAGATAATAGCTCATTTATTAACGACATGAACATGCCTGCATATGTAGCTGTTTATCAGTAAATATCTCCACTGAGATTAAGAAAAGCAGTAGCTTAATAAATTAAGTACTTCCTGGTATGGATACTGTACTGGTAACTCACCAAAAGAATCTGATTGTGGTGAAGGAACAGAGAAAAAAGCTCATTTAGGAACGACATGAACATGCTGCTTAAGTAGCTGTTTATCAGTAAATATCTCCACTGAGATTAAGAAAAGCAGTAGCTTAATAAATTAAGTACTTCCTGGTATGATTACTGTACTGGTAACTCCCCAAAAGAATCTGGATTGTGGTGAGGGAACAGAGAAAAAAGCTCATTTAGGACCTGCACTTACGAAGGGGGTAGGCAGCTGTATATCAGGGAGTAAACCTTCTGAGAATAAAAACAGCTGGAGCTTGTTAAGGTAATTACACAGGGGAAATGATAATGTACTGGGAACTCCTCAGAAGAATCTGATTTGTCGTGAGGGGAGAGAGATAAAAGCTTATTGAGGAACGACATGAACATGCTGCGTAGGTATCTGTTTATCAGTATATATCTCCACTGAGATTAAGAAAAGCAGTAGGTTAATAATTTAAGTACTTCCTGGTATGGTTACTGTACGGGTAACTCCCCAAAAGAATCTGGATTGTGGTGAGGGAACAGAGAAAAAAGCTCATTTAGGACCTGCACTTACGAAGGGGGTAGGCAGCTGTATATCAGGGAGTAAACCTTCTGAGAATAAAAACAGCTGGAGCTTGTAAAGGTAATTACACAAGGGAAAAGATAATGTACTGGGAACTCCTCAGAAGAATCTGATTTGTGGTGAGGGGAGAGAGATAAAAGCTCATTTATGAACGACATGAACATGCTGCATACGTAGCTGTTTATTCAGTAAATATCTCCACTGAGATTAAGAAAATCAGTAGCGTAATAAATTAAGTACTTCCTGGTATGGATACTGTACTGGTAACTCCCCAAAAGAATCTGGATTGTGGTGAGGGAACAGAGAAAAAAGCTCATTTAGGTCCTGAACTTACGAAGGGTGTAGGCAGCTGTATATCAGGGAGTAAACCTTCTGAGAATAAAAACAGCTGGAGCTTGTTAAGGTAATTACACAGGGCAAAGGATAATGTACTGGGAACTCCACAGAAGAATCTGATTTGTCGTGAGGGGAGAGAGATAAAAGCTCATTTAGGAACGACATGAACATGCTGCATACGTAGCTGTTTATCAGTAAATATCTCCACTGAGATTAAGAAAAGCAGTAGCGTAATAAATTAAGTACTTCCTGGTATGGGTACTGTACTGGTAACACCCCAAAAGAATCTCGATTGTGGTGAGGGAACAGAGAAAAAAGCTCATTTAGGAACGTCATGAACATGTTGCGTAGGTAGCTGTTTATCAGTAAATATCTCCACTGAGATTAAGAAAAGCAGTAGCTTAATAAATTAAGTATTTCCTGGTATGGTTACTGTACTAGTAACTCCCCAAAATTATCTGGATTGTGGTGAGGTAACAGAGAAAAAAGCTCATTTACGACCTGCACTTACGAAGGGGGTAGGCAGCTGTATATCAGGGAGTAAACCTTCTGAGAATAAAAACAGCTGGAGCTTGTTAAGGTAATTACACAGGGGAAAGGATAATGTACTGGGAACGCCTCAGAATAACCTGATTTGTGGTGAGGGGAGAGAGATAAAAGCTCATTAGGAACGACATGAACATGCTGCGTAGGTAGCTGTTTTTCAGTAAATATCTCCACTGAGATTAAGAAAAGCAGTAGCTTAATAAATTAAGTACTTCCTGGTATGGATAATGTACTGGTAACTCCCCAAAAGAATCTGGATTGTGGTGAGGGAACAGAGAGAAAAGCTCATTTAGGACCTGCACTTACGAAGGGGGTAGGCAGCTGTATATCAGGGAGTAAACCTTCTGAGAATAAAAACAGCTGGAGCTTGTTAAGGTAATTACACAGGGGAAAGGATAAAGTACTGGGAACTCCTCAGAAGTATCTGATTTGTGGTGAGGGGAGAGAGATAAATGCTCATTTAGGAACGACATGAACATGCTGCGTAGGTAGCTGTTTATCAGGAAATATCTCCACTGAGATTAAGAAAAGCAGTAGCTTAATAAATTAAGTACTTCCTGGTATGGATAATGTACTGGTAACTCCCCAAAAGAATCTGGATTGTGGTGAGGGAACAGAGAAAAAAGCTCATTTAGGACCTGCACTTACGAAGGGGGTAGGCAGCTGTATATCAGGGAGTAAACCTTCTGAGAATAAGAACAGCTGGAACTTGTTAAGGTAATTGCACAGGGGAAAGGATAATGTACTGGGAAATCCTCAGAAGAATCTGATTTGTGGTGAGGGGAGAGAGATAATAGCTCATTTATTAACGACATGAACATGCTGCATACGTAGCTGTTTATCAGTAAGTATCTCAAAAGAGATTAAGAAAAGCAGTAGCTTAATAAATTAAGTACTTCCTGGTATGGATACTGTACTGGTAACTCCCCAAAAGAATCTGGATTGTGGTGAAGGAACAGAGAAAAAAGCTCATTTAGGAACGACATGAACATGCTGCGTAGGTAGCTGTTTATCAGTAAATAACTCCACTGAGATAAAGAAAAGCAGTAGCTTAATAAATTAAGTACTTCCTGGTATGATTACTGTACTGGTAACTCCCCAAAAGAATCTGGATTGTGGTGAGGGACCAGAGAAAAAAGCTCATTTAGGACCTGCACTTACGAAGGGGGTAGGCAGCTGTATATCAGGGAGTAAACCTTCTACGAATAAAAACAGCTGGAGCTTGTTAAGGTAATTACACAGGGGAAAGGATAATGTACTGGGAACTCCTCAGAAGAATCTGATTTGTGGTGAGTGGAGAGAGATAAAAGCTCATTTAGGAAAGAAATGAACATGCTGCATACGTAGCATTTTATCAGTAAATATCTCCACTGAGATTAAGAAAAGCAGTAGCTTCATAAATTAAGTACTTCCTGGTATGGATACTGTACTGGTAACTCCCTAAAGAATCTGGATTGTGTTGAGGGAACAGTGAAAAAAGCTCTTAGGAACGACATGAAAATGCTGTGTAGGTAGCTGTTTATCAGTAAATATCTCCACTGAGATTAAGAAAAGCAGTAGCTTAATAAATTAAGTACTTCCTGGTATGGTTACTGTACTGGTAACTCCCCAAAATTATCTCGGTTGTGGTGAGGTAACAGAGAAAAAAGCTCATTTACGACCTGCACTTACGAAGGTGTTAGACAGCAGTATATCAGGGAGTAAACATTCTGAGAATAAAAACAGCTGGAGCTTGTTAAGGTAATTACACAGGGGAAAGGATAATGTACTGGGAACTGCTCAGAAGAATCTGATTTGTGTTGAGGGGAGAGAGATAAAAGCTCATTTAGGAACGAAATGAACATGCTGCATACGTAGCAGTTTATCAGTAAATATCTCCACTGAGATTAAGAAAAGCAGTAGCTTAATAAATTAAGTACTTCCTGCTATGGATACTGTACTGGTAACTCCCCAAAAGAATCTGGATTGTGTTGAGGGAAGAGAGAAAAAAGCTCATTTAGGAACGACATGAAAATTCTGCGAAGGTAGGTGTTTATCAGTAAATATCTCCACTGAGATTAAGAAAAGCAGTAGCTTAATAAATTAACTACTTCCTGGTATGGTTACTGTACTGATAACTCCCCAAAATTATCTGGATTGTGGTGAGGTAACAGAGAAAAAAGCTCATTTACGACCTGCACTTACGAAGGGGGTAGGCTGCAGTATATCAGGGAGTAAACCTTCTGAGAATAAAAACAGCTGGCGCTTGTTAAGGTAATTCCACAGGGGAAAGGATAATGTACTGGGAACTCCTCAGAAGAATCTGATTTGTGGTGAGGGGAGAGAGATAAAAGCTCATTTAGGAACGACATGAACATGATGCGTAGGTAGCTGTTTTTCAGTAAATATCTCCACTGAGATTAAGAAAAGCAGTAGCTTAATAAATTAAGTACTTCTTGGTATGGTTACTGTACTGGTAACTCCCCAAAATAATCTGGGTTGTGGTGAGGGAACAGAGAAAAAACTCATTTTGGACCTGCACTTACGAAGGGGGTAGGCAGCTGTATATCAGGGAGTAAACCTTCTGAGAATAAAAACAGCTGGAGCTTGTTAAGGTAATTACACAGGGGAAAGGATAAAGTACTGGGAACTCCTCAGAAGTATCTGATTTGTGGTGAGTGGAGAGAGATAAATGCTCATTTAGGAACGACATGAACATGCTGCGTAGGTAGCTGTTTATGAGTAAATATCTCCACTGAGATTAAGAAAAGCAGTAGCTTCATAAATTAAGTACTTCCTGGTATGGTTACTGTACTGGTAACTCCCCAAAAGAATCTGGATTGTGGTGAGGGGACAGAGATAAAAGCTCATTTAGGACCTGCACTTACGAAGGGGGTAGGCAGCTTTATATCAGGGAGTAAACCTTCTGAGAATGAAAACAGCTGGAGCTTGTTAAGGTAATTACACAGGGGAAAGGATAATGTTCTGGGAACTCCACAGAAGAATCTGATTTGTCGTGAGGGGAGAGAGATAAAAGCTCATTTAGGAACGACATGATCATGCTGGGTAGGTAGCTGTTTATCAGTAGATATCTCCACTGAGATTAAGAAAAGCAGTAGCTTAATAAATTAAGTACTTTATGGTATGGATACTGTACTGGTAACTCCCCAAAAGAATCTGGATTTTGGTGAGGGAACAGCGAAAAAGCTCATTTAGGAACGACATGAACATGCTGCGTAGGTAGCTGTTTATCAGTAAATATCTCCACTGAGATTAAGAAAAGCAGTAGCTTAAAAAAATTAAGTACTTCCTGGTATGGTTACTGTACTGGTAACTCCCCAAAAGAATCTGGATTGTGGTGAGGGAACAGAGAAAAAAGCTCATTTAGGACCTGCACTTACTAATTGGGTAGGCAGCTGTATATCAGGGAGTAAACCTTCTGAGAATAAAAACAGCCGGAGCTTGTTAAGGTAATTACACAGGGGAAAGGATAATGTACTGGGAACTCCTCAGAAGAATCAGATTTGTGGTGAGGGGAGAGAGATAAAAGCTCATTTAGGAACGACATGAACATGCTGCATAGTTAGCTGTTTATCAGTGAATATCTCCACTGAGATTAAGAAAAGCAGTAGCTTAATAAGTTAAGTACTTCCTGGTATGGTTACTGTACTGGTAACTCCCCAAAAGAATCTGGTTTGTGGTGAGGGAACAGAGAAAAAATCTCATTTAGGACCTGCAGTTACGAAGGGGGTAGGCAGCTGTATATCAGGGAGTATCGCTTCTGAGAATAAAAACAGCTATAGCTGTTTAAGGTAATTACACAGGGGAAAGGATATTGTACTGGGAACTCCTCAGAAGAATCTGATTTGTGGTGAGGGGAGAGAGATAAAAGCTCATTTAGGAACGACATGAACATGCTGCGTAGGTAGCTGTTTATCATTAAATATCTCCACTGAGATTAAGAAAAGCAGTAGCTTAATAAATTAAGTACTTCCTGGTATTGATACTGTACTGGTAACTCCCCAAAAGAATCTGGATTGTGGTGAGGGAACAGAGAAAAAAGCTCATTTAGGAACGACATGAACATGCTGCGTAGGTAGCTGTTTATCAGTGAATATCTCCACTGAGATTAAGAAAAGCAGTAGCTTAATAAATTAAGTACTTCCTGGTACGGTTACTGTACTGGTAACTCCCCAAAAGAATCTGGATTGTGGTGAGGGAACAGAGAAAAAAGCTCATTTATGACCTGCACTTACGAAGGGGGTAGGCAGCTGTATATCAGGGAGTAAATCTTCTGAGAATAAAAACAGCTGGAGCTTGTTAAGGTAATTACACAGGGGAAAGGATAATGTACTGGGAACTCCACAGAAGAATCTGATTTGTGTTGAGGGGAGAGAGATAAAAGCTCATTTAGGAACGACATGAACATGCTGCGTAGTTCGCTGTTTATCAATAGATATCTCCACTGAGATTAAGAAAAGCAGTAGCTTAATAAATTAAGGACTTCCTGGTATGGATACTGTACTGGTAACTCCCCAAAAGAATCTGGATTGTGGTGAGGAAACACAGAAAAAAGCTCATTTAGGAACGACATGAACATGCTGCGTAGGTAGCTGTTTATCAGTAAATAACTCCACTGAGATTAAGAAAAGCAGTAGCTTAATAAATTAAGTACTTCCTGGTATGATTACTGTACTGGTAACTCCCCAAAAGAATCTGGATTGTGGTGAGGGAACAGAGAAAAAAGCTCATTTAGGACCTGCACTTACGAAGGGGGTAGGCAGCTGTATATCAGGGAGTAAACCTTCTACGAATAAAAACAGCTGGAGCTTGTTAAGGTAATTACACACGGGAAAGGATAATGTACTGGGAACTCCTCAGAAGAATCTGATTTGTGGTGAGTGGAGAGAGATAAAAGCTCATTTAGGAAAGAAATGAACATGCTGCATACGTAGCATTTTATCAGTAAATATCTCCACTGAGATTAAGAAAAGCAGTAGCTTCATAAATTAAGTACTTCCTGGTATGGATACTGTACTGGTAACTCCCCAAAAGAATCTGGATTGTGTTGAGGGAACAGTGAAAAAAGCTCTTAGGAACGACATGAAAATGCTGTGTAGGTAGCTGTTTATCAGTAAATATCTCCACTGAGATTAAGAAAAGCAGTAGCTTAATAAATTAAGTACTTCCTGGTATGGTTACTGTACTGGTAACTCTCCAAAATTATCTCGGTTGTGGTGAGGTAACAGAGAAAAAAGCTCATTTACGACCTGCACTTACGAAGGTGGTAGACAGCAGTATATCAGGGAGTAAACATTCTGAGAATAAAAACAGCTGGAGCTTGTTAAGGTAATTACACAGGGGAAAGGATAATGTACTGGGAACTGCTCAGAAGAATCTGATTTGTGTTGAGGGGAGAGAGATAAAAGCTCATTTAGGAACGAAATGAACATGCTGCATACGTAGCAGTTTATCAGTAAATATCTCCACTGAGATTAAGAAAAGCAGTAGCTTAATAAATTAAGTACTTCCTGGTATGGATACTGTACTGGTAACTCCCCAAAAGAATCTGGATTGTGTTGAGGGAACAGAGATAAAAGCTCATTTAGGAACGACATGAACATGATGCGTAGGTAGCTGTTTTTCAGTAAATATCTCCACTGAGATTAAGAAAAGCAGTAGCTTAATAAATTAAGTACTTCCTGGAATGGTTACTGTACTGGTAACTCCCCAAAATAATCTGGGTTGTGGTGAGGGAACAGAGAAAAAACTCATTTTGGACCTGCACTTACGAAGGGGGTAGGCAGCTGTATATCAGGGAGTAAACCTTCTGAGAATGAAAACAGCTGGAGCTTGTTAAGGTAATTACACAGGGGAAAGGATAATCTTCTGGGAACTCCACAGAAGAATCTGATTTGTCGTGAGGGGAGAGAGATAAAAGCTCACTTAGGAACGACATGATCATGCTGGGTAGGTAGCTGTTTATCAGTAGATATCTCCACTGAGATTAAGAAAAGCAGTAGCTTAATAAATTAAGTACTTCATGGTATGGATACTGTACTGGTAACTCCCAAAAAGAATCTGGATTTTGGTGAGGGAACAGCGAAAAAGCTCATTTAGGAACGACATGAACATGCTGCGTAGGTAGCTGTTTATCAGTAAATATCTCCACTGAGATTAAGAAAAGCAGTAGCTTAAAAAAATTAAGTACTTCCTGGTATGGTTACTGTACTGGTAACTCCCCAAAAGAATCTGGATTGTGGTGAGGGAACAGAGAAAAAAGCTCATTTAGGACCTGCACTTACTAAGTGGGTAGGCAGCTGTATATCAGGGAGTAAACCTTCTGAGAATAAAAACAGCCGGAGCTTGTTAAGGTAATTACACAGGGGAAAGGATAATGTACTGGGAACTCCTCAGAAGAATCTGATTTGTGGTGAGGGGAGAGAGATAAAAGCTCATTTAGGAACGACATGAACATGCTGCGTAGGTAGCTGTTTATCAGTAAATACCTCCACTGAGATTAAGAAAAGCAGTAGCTTAATAAATTAAGTACTTCCTGGTATGGATACTGTACTGGTAACTCCCCAAAAGAATCTGGATTGTGGTGAGGGAACAGAGAAAAAAGCTCATTTAGGAACGACATGAACATGCTGCGTAGGTAGCTGTTTATCAGTGAATATCTCCACTGAGATTAAGAAAAGCAGTAGCTTAATAAATTAAGTACTTCCTGGTACGGTTACTGTACTGGTAACTCCCCAAAAGAATCTTGATTGTGGTGAGGGAACAGAGAAAAAAGCTCATTTATGACATGCACTTACGAAGGGGGTAGGCAGCTGTATATCAGGGAGTAAATCTTCTGAGAATAAAAACAGCTGGAGCTTGTTAAGGTAATTACACAGGGGAAAGGATAATGTACTGGGAACTCCACAGAAGAATCTGATTTGTGTTGAGGGGAGAGAGATAAAAGCTCATTTAGGAACGACATGAACATGCTGCGTAGTTCGCTGTTTATCAATAGATATCTCCACTGAGATTAAGAAAAGCAGTAGCTTAATAAATTAAGGACTTCCTGGTATGGATACTGTACTGGTAACTCCCCAAAAGAATCTGGATTGTGGTGAGGAAACACAGAAAAAAGCTCATTTAGGAACGACATGAACATGCTGCGTAGGTAGCTGTTTATCAGTAAATATCTCCACTGAGATTAAGAAAAGCAGTAGCTTAATAAATTAAGTACTTCCTGGTATGGTTACTGTACTGGTAACTCGCCAAAAGAATCTGGATTGTGGTGAGGGAACAAAGAAAAAAGCTCATTTAGGACCTGCACTTACTAAGTGGGTAGGCAGCTGTATATCAGGGAGTAAACCTTCTGAGAATAAAAACAGCCGGAGCTTGTTAAGGTAATTACACAGGGGAAAGGATAATGTACTGGGAACTCCACAGAAGAATCTGATTTGTGGTGAGGGGAGAGAGATAAAAGCTCATTTAGGAACGACATGAACATGCTGCGTAGTTAGCTGTTTATCAGTGAATATCTCCAATGAGATTAAGAAAAGCAGTAGCTTAATAATTTAAGAACTTCCTGGTATGGTTACTGTACTGGTAACTCCCCAAAAGAATCTGGTTTGTGGTGAGGGAACAGAGAAAAAAACTCATTTAGGACCTGCACTTACGAAGGGGGTAGGCAGCTGTATATCAGGGAGTATCGCTTCTGAGAATAAAAACAGCTATAGCTGTTTAAGGTAATTACACAGGGGAAAGGATATTGTACTGGGAACTCCTCAGAAGAATCTGATTTGTGGTGAGGGGAGAGAGATTAAAGCTCATTTATGAAGGACATGAACATGCTGCATGGTAGCTGTTTATCAGTAAATATCTCCACTGAGATTAAGAAAAGCAGTAGCTTAATAAATTAAGTACTTCCTGGTATGGTTACTGTACTGTTAACTCCCCAAAAGAATCTGGATTGTGGTGAGGTAATAGAGAAAAAAGCTCATTTAGGACCTGCACTTACGAAGGTGTTAGGCAGTTGTATATCAGGGAGTAAACCTTCTGAGAATAAAAACAGCTGGAGCTTGTTAAGGTAATTACACAGGGGAAAGGATAATGTACTGGGAACTCCTCAGAAGAATCTGATTTGTGGTGAGGGGAGAGAGATAAAAGCTCATTTATGAAGGACATGAACATGCTGCATGGTAGCTGTTTATCAGTAAATAACTCCACTGAGATTAAGAAAAGCAGTAGCTTAATAAATTAAGTACTTCCTGGTATGGATACTGTACTGCTAACTCCCCAAAAGAATCTGGATTGTGGTGAGGGAACAGAGAAAAAAGCTCATTTAGGAACGACATGAACATGCTGCTTATGTAGCTGTTTATCAGTAAATATCTCCAATGAGATTAAGAAAAGCAGTAGCTTAATAAATTAAGTACTTCCAGGTTTGGTTACTGTACTGGTAACTCCCCAAAAGAATCTGGATTGTGGTGAGGGAAAAGAGAAAAAAGCTCATTTAGGACCTGCACATACGAAGGGGGTAGGCAGCTGTATATCAGGGAGTAAACGTTCTGAGAATAAAAACAGCTGGAGCTTACACAGGGGAAAGGATAATGTACTGGGAACTCCTCAGAAGAATCTGATTTGTGGTGAGGGGAGAGAGATAAAGCTCATTTAGGAACGACATGAACATGCTGCGTAGGTGGCTGTTTATCAGTAAATGTCTCCAATGAGATTAAGAAAAGCAGTAGCTTAATAAATTAAGTACTTCTGGTATGGTTACTGTACTGGTAACTCCCCAAAAGAATCTGGATTTTGGTGAGGGAACAGAGAAAAAAGCTCATTTAGGACCTGCACTTACGAAGGGGGTAGGCAGCTGTATATCAAGGAGTAAACCTTCTGAGAATGAAAACAGCTGGAGCTTGTTTAGGTAATTACACAGGGGAAAGAATAATGTACTGGGAACTCCTCAAAAGAATCTGATTTGTGGTGAGGGTAGAGAGATAAAAGCTCATTTAGGAACGACATGAACATGCTGCGTAGGTAGCTGTTTATCAGTAAATATCTCCACTGAGATTAAGAAAAGCGGTAGCTTAATAAATTAAGTACTTCCTGGTATGGTTACTGTACTGGTAACTCCCCAAAAGAATCTGGATTGTGGTGAGGGAACAGAGAAAAAAGCTCATTTAGGAACTGCACATACGAAGGGGGTAGGTAGCTGTATATCAGGGAGTAAAGGTTTTGAGAATAAACACAGCTGGAGCTTGTTAAGGTAATTACACAGGGGAAAGGATAATGTACTGGGAACTCCTCTGAAGAATCTGTTTTGTGGTGAGGGGAGAGAGATAAAAGCTCATTTAGGAACGACATGAACTTGCTGCGTAAGTAGCTGTTTATCAGTAAATATCTCCACTGAGATTAAGAAAAGCAGTAGCTTAATAAATTAAGTACTTCCTGGTATGGATACTGTACTGGGAACTCCCCAAAAGAATCTGGATTGTGGTGAGGGAACAGAGAAAAAAGCTCATTTAGGACCTGCACTTACGAAGGGGGTAGGCAGCTGTATATCAGGGAGTAAACATTCTGAGAATAAAAACAGCTGGAGCTTGTTAAGGTAATTACACAGGGGAAAGGATAATGTACTGGGAACTCCTCAGAAGAATCCGATTTGTGGTGAGGGGAGAGAGATAAAAGCTCATTTAGGAACGAAATGAACATGCTGCGTAGGTAGCTGTTTATCAGTAAATATCTCCACTGAGATTAAGAAAAGCAGTACCTTAATAAATTAAGTACTTCCTGGTATGGTTACTGTACTGGTAACTCCCCAAAAGAATCTGGATTGTGGTGAGGGAACAGAGAAAAAAGCTCATTTAGGACCTGCACTTACGAAGGGGGTAGGTAGCTGTATATCAGGGAGTAAACCTTCTGAGAATAAACACAGCTGGAGCTTGTTAAGGTAATTACACAGGGGAAAGGATAATGTACTGGGTACTTCTCAGAAGACTCTGATTTGTGGTGAGGGGAGAGAGATAAAAGCTCATTTAGGAACGACATGAACATGCTGCATAGGTAGCTGTTTATCAGTAAATATCTGCACTGAGATTAAGAAAAGCAGTAGCTTAATAAATTAAGTACTTCCTGGTATGGTTACTGTACTGGAAACTCGCCAAAAGAATCTGGATTGTGGTGAGGGAACAGAGAAAAAAGCTCATTTAGGACCTGCACTTACGAAGGGGGTAGGCAGCTGTATATCAGGGAGTAAACATTCTGAGAATAAAAACAGCTGGAGCTTACACAGGGGAAAGGATAATGTACTGTGAACTCCTCAGAAGAATCTGATTTGTGGTGAGGGGAGAGAGATAAAGCTCATTTAGGAACGACATGAACATGCTGCGTAGGTGGATGTTTATCAGTAAATGTCTCCACTGAGATTAAGAAAAGCAGTAGCTTAATAATTTAAGTACTTCCTGGTATGGTTACTGTACTGGTAACTCCCCAAAGGAATCTGGATTGTGGTGAGGGAACAGAGAAAAAAGCTCAATTATGACCTGCACTTACGAAGGGGGTAGGCAGCTGTATATCAGGGAGTAAACATTCTGAGAATAAAAACAGCTGGAGCTTGTTAAGGTAATTACACAGGGGAAAGGATAATGTACTGGGAACTCCTCATAAGAATCTGATTTGTGGTGAGGGGAGAGAGATAAAAGCTCATTTAGGAACGACATGAACATGCTGCGTAGGTAGCTGTTTATCAGTAAATATCTCCACTGAGTTTAAGAAAAGCAATAGCTTAATAAATTAAGTACTTCCTGGTATGGTTACTGTACTGGTAACTCCCCAAAAGAATCTGGAATGTGGTGAGGGAAGAGAGAAAAAAGCTCATTTAGGACCTGCACTTACGAAGGGGGTAGGGAGCTGAATATCAGGGAGTAAACCTTCTGAGAATAAAAACAGCTGGATCTTGTTAAGGTAATTACACAGGGGAAAGGATAATGTACTGAGAACTCCTCAGAAAAATCTAATTTGTGGTGAGGGAAGAGAGGTAAAAGCTCATTTAGGAACGACATGAACATGCTGCGTAGGTAGCTCTTTATCAGTATATATCTGCACTGAGATTAAGAAAAGCAGTAGCTTAATAAATTAAGTACTTCCTGGTATGGTTACTGTACTGGTAACTCCCCAAAAGAATCTGGATTGTGGTGAGGGAACAGAGAAAAAAGCTCATTTAGGACCTGCACTTACGAAGGGGGTAGGCAGCTGTATATCAGGGAGTAAAACTTCTACGAATAAAAACAGCTGGAGCTTGTTAAGGTAATTACACAGGGGAAAGGATAATGTACTGGGAACTCCTCAGAAGAATCTGATTTGTGGTGAGAGGAGAGAGATAAAAGCTCATTTAGGAACGACATGAACATGCTGCGTAGTTAGCGGTTTATCAGTAAATATCTCCAATGAGATTAAGAAAACTAGTAGCTTAATAAATTAAGTACTTCCTGGTATGGTTACTGTACTGTTAACTCCCCAAAAGAATCTGGATTGTGGTGAGGTAATAGAGAAAAAAGCTCATTTAGGACCTGCACTTACGAAGGTGTTAGGCAGTTGTATATCAGGGAGTAAACCTTCTGAGAATAAAAACAGCTGGAGCTTGTTAAGGTAATTACACAGGGGAAAGGATAATGTACTGGGAACTCCTCAGAAGAATCTGATTTGTGGTGAGGGGAGAGAGATAAAAGCTCATTTATGAAGGACATGAACATGCTGCATGGTAGCTGTTTATCAGTAAATATCTCCACTGAGATTAAGAAAAGCAGTAGCTTAATAAATTAAGTACTTCCTGGTATGGATACTGTACTGCTAACTCCCCAAAAGAATCTGGATTGTGGTGAGGGAACAGAGAAAAAAGCTCATTTAGGAACGACATGAACATGCTGCTTATGTAGCTGTTTATCAGTAAATATCTCCAATGAGATTAAGAAAAGCAGTAGCTTAATAAATTAAGTACTTCCAGGTTTGGTTACTGTACTGGTAACTCCCCAAAAGAATCTGGATTGTGGTGAGGGAAAAGAGAAAAAAGCTCATTTAGGACCTGCACATACGAAGGGGGTAGGTAGCTGTATATCAGGGAGTAAACGTTCTGAGAATAAAAACAGCTGGAGCTTACACAGGGGAAAGGATAATGTACTGGGAACTCCTCAGAAGAATCTGATTTGTGGTGAGGGGAGAGAGATAAAGCTCATTTAGGAACGACATGAACATGCTGCGTAGGTGGCTGTTTATCAGTAAATGTCTCCAATGAGATTAAGAAAAGCAGTAGCTTAATAAATTAAGTACTTCTGGTATGGTTACTGTACTGGTAACTCCCCAAAAGAATCTGGATTGTGGTGAGGGAACAGAGAAAAAAGCTCATTTAGGACCTGCATTTACGAAGGGGGTAGGCAGCTGTATATCAAGGAGTAAACCTTCTGAGAATGAAAACAGCTGGAGCTTGTTTAGGTAATTACACAGGGGAAAGAATAATGTACTGGGAACTCCTCAAAAGAATCTGATTTGTGGTGAGGGTAGAGAGATAAAAGCTCATTTAGGAACGACATGAACATGCTGCGTAGGTAGCTGTTTATCAGTAAATATCTCCACTGAGATTAAGAAAAGCGGTAGCTTAATAAATTAAGTACTTCCTGGTATGGTTACTGTACTGGTAACTCCCCAAAAGAATCTGGATTGTGGTGAGGGAACAGAGAAAAAAGCTAATTTAGGACCTGCAATTACGAAGGGGGTAGGCAGCTGTATATCAGGGAATAAACATTCTGAGAATAAAAAAAGCTGGAGCATACACAGGGGAAAGGATAATATACTGGGAACTCCTCAGAAGAATCTGATTTGTGGTAAGGGGAGAGAGATAAAGCTCATTTAGGAACGACATGAACATGCTGCGTAGGTGGCTGTTTATCAGTAAATGTCTCCACTGAGATTAAGAAAAGCAGTAGCTTAATAAATTAAGTACTTCCTGGTATGGTTACTGTACTGGTAACTCCCCAAAAGAATCTGGATTGTGGTGAGGGAACAGAGAAAAAAGCTCATTTAGGACCTGCACTTACGAAGGGTTAGGCAGCTGTATATCAGGGAGTAAACATTCTGAGAATAAAAACAGCTGGAGATTGTTAAGGTAATTACACAGGGGAAAGGATAATGTACTGGGAACTCCTCAGAAGAATCTGATTTGTGGTGAGGGGAGAGAGATAAAAGCTCATTTAGGAACGACATGAACATGCTGCGTAGGTAGCTGTTTATCAGTAAATATCTCCACTGAGATTAAGAAAAGCAGTAGCTTAATAAATTAAGTACTTCCTGGTATGGTTACTGTACTGGTAACTCCCCAAAAGAATCTGGATTGTGGTGAGGGAACAGAGAAAAAAGCTCATTTAGGACCTGCACTTACGAAGGGGGTAGGCAGCTGTATATCAGGGAGTAAAACTTCTGAGAATAAAAACAGCTGGAGCTTGTTAAGGTAATTACACAGGGGAAAGGATAATGTACTGGGAACTCCTCAGAAGAATCTGATTTGTGGTGAGGGGAGAGAGATAAAAGCTAATTTGGAACGACATGAACATGCTGCGTAGGTAGCTGTTTATCAGTAAATATCTCCACTGAGATTAAGAAAAGCAATAGCTTAATAAAATAAGTACTTCCTGGTATGGTTACTGTACTGGTAACTCCCCAAAGAATCTGGATTGTGGTGAGGGAACAGAGAAAAAACTGATTTAGGACCTGCACTTACGAAGGGGGTAGGCAGCTGTATATCAGGGAGTAAACCTTCTGAGAATAAAAACAGCTGGAGCTTGTTAAGGTAATTACACAGGGGAAAGGATAATGTACTGGGAACTCCTCAGAAGAATCTGATTTGTGGTGAGGGGAGAGAGAAAAAGCTCATTTAGGAACGACATGAACATGCTGCTTACGTAGCTGTTTATCAGTAAATATCTCCACTGAGATTAAGAAAAGCAGTAGCTTAATAAATTAAGTACTTCCTGGTATGGTTACTGTACTGGTAACTCCCCGAAAGAATCTGGATTGTGGTGAGGGAACAGAGAAAAAAGCTCATTTAGGACCGGCACTTCCGAAGGGGGTAGGCAGCTGTATATCAGGGAGTAAACCTTCTGAGAATAAAAACAGCTGGAGCTTGTTAAGGTAATTACACAGGGGAAAGGATAATGTACTGGGAACTCCTCAGAAGAATCTGATTTGTGGTGAGGGGAGAGAGATTAAAGCTCATTTAGGAACGACATGAACATGCTGCGTATGTAGCTGTTTATCAGTAAATAAATCCACTGAGATTAAGAAAATCAGTTGGTTAATAAATTAAGTACTTCCTGTTATGTTTACTGTACTGGTAACTCCCCAAAAGAATCTGGATTGTGGTGAGGGAACAGAGAAAAAAGCTCATTTAGGACCTGCACTTACGAAGGGTTAGGCAGCTGTATATCAGGGAGTAAACATTCTGAGAATAAAAACAGCTGGAGCTTGTTAAGGTAATTACACAGGGGAAAGGATAAGGTACTGGGAACTCCTCAGAAGAATCTGATTTGTGGTGAGGGGAGAGAGATAAAAGCTCATTTAGGAACGACATGAACATGCTGCGTAGGTAGCTGTTTATCAGTAAATATCTCCACTGAGATTAAGAAAAGCAGTAGCTTAATAAATTAAGTACTTCCTGGTATGGTTACTGTACTGGTAACTCCCCAAAAGAATCTGGATTGTGGTGAGGGGACAGAGAAAAAAGCTCATTTAGGACCTGCACTTACGAAGGGGGTAGGCAGCTGTATATCAGGGAGTATCGCTTCTGAGAATAAAAACAGCTGGAGCTTGTTAAGGTAATTACACAGGGGAAAGGATAATGTACTGGGAACTCCTCAGAAGAATCTGATTTGTGTTGAGGGGAGAGAGATAAAAGCTGATTTAGGAACGACATGAACATGCTGCATACGTAGCTGTTTATCAGTAAATATCTCCACTGAGATTAAGAAAAGCAGTACCTTAATAAATTAAGTACTTCCTGGTATGGATACTGTACTGGTAATTCCCCAAAAGAATCTGGATTGTGGTGAGGGAACAGAGAAAAAAGCTCATTTAGGAACGACATGAACATGCTGCATAGGTAGCAGTTTATCAGTAAATATCTCCACTGAGATTAAGAAAAGCAGTAGCTTAATAAATTAAGTACTTCCTTGTATGGTTACTGTACTGGTAACTCCCCAAAAGAATCTGGATTGTGGTGAGGGAACAGAGAAAAAAGCTCATTTAGGACCTGCACTTACGAAGGGGGTAGGCAGCTGTATATCAGGGAGTAAACCTTCTGAGAATAAAAACAGCTGGAGCTTGTTAAGGTAATTACACAGGAGAAAGGATAATGTTCTTGGAACTCCTCAGAAGAATCTGATTTGTGGTGAGGGGAGAGAGATAAAAGCTCATTTAGGAACGACATGAACATGCTGCGTAGTTAGCTGTTTATCAGTAAATATCTCCACTGAGATTAAGAAAAGGAGTAGCTTAATAAATTAAGTACTTCCTGGTATGGTTACTGTACTGGTAACTCCCCAAAAGAATCTGGATTGTGGTGAGGGAACAGAGAAAGAAGCTCATTTAGGACCTGCACTTACGAAGGGGGTAGGCAGCTGTATATCAGGGAGTAAACCTTCTGAGAATAAAAACAGCTGGAGCTTGTTAAGGTAATTACACAGGGGAAAGGATAATGTACTGGGAACTCCTCAGAAGAATCTGATTTGTGGTGAGGGGAGAGAGATAAAAGCTCATTTAGGAACGACATGAACATGCTGCCTAGGTAGATGTTTATCTGTAAATATCTCCACTGAGATTAAGAAAAGCAGTAGCTTAATAAATTAAGTACTTCCTGGTATGGTTACTGTACTGGTAACTCCCCAAAAGAATCTGGATTGTGGTGAGGGGACAGAGAAAAAAGCTCATTTAGGACCTGCACTTACGAAGGGGGTAGGCAGCTGTATATCAGGGAGTATCGCTTCTGAGAATAAAAACAGCTGGAGCTTGTTAAGGTAATTACACAGGGGAAAGGATAATGTACTGGGAACTCCTCAGAAGAATCTGATTTGTGTTGAGGGGAGAGAGATAAAAGCTGATTTAGGAACGACATGAACATGCTGCATACGTAGCTGTTTATCAGTAAATATCTCCACTGAGATTAAGAAAAGCAGTACCTTAATAAATTAAGTACTTCCTGGTATGGATACTGTACTGGTAATTTCCCAAAAGAATCTGGATTGTGGTGAGGGAACAGAGAAAAAAGCTCATTTAGGAACGACATGAACATGCTGCATAGGTAGCAGTTTATCAGTAAATATCTCCACTGAGATTAAGAAAAGCAGTAGCTTAATAAATTAAGTACTTCCTTGTATGGTTACTGTACTGGTAACTCCCCAAAAGAATCTGGATTGTGGTGAGGGAACAGAGAAAAAAGCTCATTTAGGACCTGCACTTACGAAGGGGGTAGGCAGCTGTATATCAGGGAGTAAACCTTCTGAGAATAAAAACAGCTGGAGCTTGTTAAGGTAATTACACAGGAGAAAGGATAATGTTCTTGGAACTCCTCAGAAGAATCTGATTTGTGGTGAGGGGAGAGAGATAAAAGCTCATTTAGGAACGACATGAACATGCTGCGTAGTTAGCTGTTTATCAGTAAATATCTCCACTGAGATTAAGAAAAGGAGTAGCTTAATAAATTAAGTACTTCCTGGTATGGTTACTGTACTGGTAACTCCCCAAAAGAATCTGGATTGTGGTGAGGGAACAGAGAAAGAAGCTCATTTAGGACCTGCACTTACGAAGGGGGTAGGCAGCTGTATATCAGGGAGTAAACCTTCTGAGAATAAAAACAGCTGGAGCTTGTTAAGGTAATTACACAGGGGAAAGGATAATGTACTGGGAACTCCTCAGAAGAATCTGATTTGTGGTGAGGGGAGAGAGATAAAAGCTCATTTAGGAACGACATGAACATGCTGCCTAGGTAGATGTTTATCTGTAAATATCTCCACTGAGATTAAGAAAAGCAGTAGCTTAATAAATTATGTACTTCCTGGTATGGTTACCGTACTGGTAACTCCCCAAAAGAATCTCCATTGTGGTGAGCGAACAGAGAAAAAATCTCATTTAGGACCTGCAGTTACGAAGGGGGTAGGCAGCTGTATATCAGGGAGTAAAGATTCTGAGAATAAAAACAGCTGGAGCTTGTTAAGGTAATTACACAAGGGAAAGGATAATGTACTGGGAACTCCTCAGAAGAATCTGATTTGTGGTGAGGGAGAGAGATAAAAGCTCATTTAGGAACGACATGAACATGCTGCGTAGGTAGCTGTTTATCAGTAAATATCTCCACTGAGATTAAGAAAAGCAGTAGCTTAATAAATTAAGTACTTCCTGGTATGGTTACTGTACTGGTAACTCCCCAAAAGAATCTGGATTATGCTGAGGGAACAGAGAAATAAGCTCATTTAGGACCTGCACTTACGAAGGGGGTAGGCAGCTGTATATCAGGGAGTAAACCTTCTGAGAATAAAAACAGCTGGAGCTTGTTAAGGTAATTACACAGGGGAAAGGATAATGTACTGGGAACTCCTCAGAAGAATCTGATTTGCGGTGAGAGGAGAGAGATAAAAGCTCATTTAGGAACGACATGAACATGCTGCGTAGGTTGCTGTTTATCAGTAAATATCTCCACTGAGATTAAGAAAAGCAGTAGGTTAATAAATTAAGTACTTCCTGGTATGGTTACTGTACTGGTAACTCCCCAAAAGAATCTGGATTGTGGTGAGGGAACAGAGAAAAAAGCTCATTTAGGACCTGCACTTACGAAGGGGATAGGCAGCTGTATATCAGGGAGTAAACCTTCTGAGAATAGAAACATCTGGAGATTGTTAAGGTAATTGCACAGGGGAAAAGATAATGTACTGGGGACTCCTCAGAAGAATCTGATTTGTGGTGAGGGGAGAGAGATAAAAGCTCATTTAGGAACGACATGAACATGGTGCGTAGGTAGCTGTTTATCAGTAAATATCTCCACTGAGATTAAGAAAAGCAGTAGCTTAATAAATTAAGTACTTCCTGGTATGGTTACTGTACTGGTAACTCCCCAAAAGAATGTGGATTGTGGTGAGGGAACAGAGAAAAAAGCTAATTTAGGACCTGCACTTACGAAGGGGGTAGGCAGCTGTATATCAGGGAGCAAACCTTCAGAGAATAATAAGAGCTGGAGCTTGTTAAGGTAATTACACAGGGGAAAGGATAATGTACTGGGAACTCCTCAGAAGAATCTGATTTTTGGTGAGGGGAGAGAGATAAAAGCTCATTTAGGAACGACATGAACATGCTGGGTAGGTAGCTGTTTATCAGTAGATATCTCCACTGAGATTAAGAAAAGCAGTAGCTTAATAAATTAAGTACTTCCTGGTATGGATACTGTACTGGTAACTCCCCAAAAGAATCTGGATTGTGGTGAGGGAACAGAGAAAAAAGCTCATTTAGGACCGACATGAACATGCTGCGTAGGTAGCTGTTTATCAGTAAATATCTCCACTGAGATTAAGAAAAGCAGTAGCTTAATAAATTAAGAACTTTCTGGTATGGTTACTGTACTGGTAACTCCCCAAAAGAATCTGGATTGTGGTGAGGGAACAGAGAAAAAAGCTCATTTAGGACCTGCACTTACGAAGGGGGTAGGCAGCTGTATATCAGGGAGTAAACCTTCTGAGAATAAAAACAGCTGGAGCTTGATAAGGTAATTACACAGGGGAAAGGATAATGTACTGGGAACTCCTCAGAAGAATCTGATTTGTGGTGAGGGGAGAGAGATAAAAGCTCATTTACGAATGACAGGAACATGCTGCGTAGGTTGCTGTTTATCAGTAAATATCTAAACTGAGATTAAGAAAAGCAGTAGCTTAATAAATTAAGTACTTCCTGGTATGGATACTGTACTTGTAACTCCCCAAAAGAATCTGGATTGTGGTGAGGGAACAGAGAAAAAAGCTCTTTTAGGAACGACATGAACATGCTGCGTAGGTAGCTGTTCATCAGTAAATATCTCCACTGAGATTAAGAAAAGCAGTAGCTTAATAAATTAAGTACTTCCTGGTATGGTTACTGTACTGGTAACTCCCCAAAAGAATCTGGATATTGGTGAGGGAACAGAGAAAAAAGCTCATTTAGGACCTGCACTTACGAAGGAGGAAGGCAGCTGTATATCAGGGAGTATCGCTTCTGAGAATAAAAACACCTGGAACTTGTTAAGGTAATTACACAGGGGAAAGGATAATGTACTGGGAACTCCTCAGAAGAATCTGATTTGTGGTGAGGGGAGAGAGATAAAAGCTCATTTAGGAACGACATGAACATGCTGCATAGGTAGCTGTTTTTCAGTAAATATCTCCACTGAGATTAAGAAAAGCAGTAGCTTAATAAATTAAGTACTTCCTGGTATGGTTCCTGTACTGGTAACTCCCCAAAAGAATCTGGATTGTTGTGAGGGAACAGAGAAAAATGCTCATTTAGGACCTGCACTTACGAAGGGAGTAGGCAGCTGTATATCATGGAGTAAACCTACTGAGAATAAAAACAGCTGGAGCTTGTTAAGGTAATTACACAGGGGAAAGGATAATGTACTGGGAACTCCTCAGAAGAATCTGATTTGTGGTGAGGGGAGAGAGATAAAAGCTCATTTAGGAACGACATGAACATGCTGCATAGGTAGCTGTTTTTCAGTAAATATCTCCACTGAGATTAAGAAAAGCAGTAGCTTAATAAATTAAGTACTTCCTGGTATGGTTCCTGTACTGTTAACTCCCCAAAAGAACCTGGATTGTGGTGAGGGAACAGAGAAAAAAGCTCATTTAGGACCTGAACTTACGAAGGGGGTAGGCAGCTGTATATCAGGGAGTAAACATTCTGAGAATAAAAACAGCTGGAGCTTACACAGGGGAAAGGATAATGTACTGTGAACTCCTCAGAAGAATCTGATTTGTGGTGAGGGGAGAGAGATAAAGCTCATTTAGGAACGACATGAACATGCTGCGTAGGTGGCTGTTTATCAGTAAATGTCTCCACTGAGATTAAGAAAAGCGGTAGCTTAATAAATTAAGTACTTCCTGGTATGGTTACTGTACTGGTAACTCCCCAAAAGAATCTGGATTGTGGTGAGGGAACAGAGAAAAAAGCTCATTTAGGACCTGCACTTACGAAGGGGGTAGGCAGCTGTATATCAGGGAGTAAACCTTCTGAGAATAAAAACAGCTGGAGCTTGTTAAGGTAATTACACAGGGGAAAGGATAATGTACTGGGAACTCCTCAGAAGAATCTGATTTGTGGTGAGGGGAGAGAGATAAAAGCTCATTTAGGAACGACATGAACATGCTGCGTAGGTAGCTGTTTATCAGTATATATCTGCACTGAGATTAAGAAAAGCAGTAGCTGAATAAATTAAGTACATCCTGGTATGGTTACTGTACTGGTAACTCCCCAAAAGAATCTGGATTGTGGTGAGGGAACAGAGAAAAAAGCTCATTTAGGACCTGCACTTACGAAGGGGGTAGACAGCTGTATATCAGGGAGTAAACCTTCTACGAATAAAAACAGCTGGAGCTTGTTAAGGTAATTACACAGGGGAAAGGATAATGTACTGGGAACTCCTCAGAAGAATCTGATTTGTGGTGCGGGGAGAGAGATAAAAGCTCATTTAGGAACGACATGAACATGCTGAGTAGGTAGCTGTTTATCAGTAAATATCTCCAATGAGATTAAGAAAAGCAGTAGCTCAATAAATTAAGTACTTCCTGGTATGGTTACTGTACTGTTAACTCCCCAAAAGAATCTGGATTGTGGTGAGGTAATAGAGAAAAAAGCTCATTTAGGGCCTGCACTTACGAAGGTGTTAGGCAGTTGTATATCAGGGAGTAAACCTTCTGAGAATAAAAACAGCTGGAGCTTGTTAGGTAATTACACAGGGGAAAGGATAATGTACTGGGAAATCCTCAGAAGAATCTGATTTGTGGTGAGGGGAGAGAGATAAAAGCTCATTTATGAAGGACATGAACATGCTGCATGGTAGCTGTTTATCAGTAAATATCTCCACTGAGATTAAGAAAAGCAGTAGCTTAATAAATTAAGTACTTCCTGGTGTGGTTACTGTACTGGTAACTCCCCAAAAGAATGTGGATTGTGGTGAGGGAACAGAGAAAAAAGCTCATTTAGGACCTGCACTTACGAAGTGGGTAGGCAGCTGTATATCAGGGAGTAAACATTCTGAGAATAAAAACAGTTGGAGTTGTTTAGGGAATTACACATGGGAAAGGATAATGTACTGTAAACTCCACAGAAGAATCTGATTTGTGGTGAGGGGAGAGAGATAAAAGCTCATTTAGGAACGACATGAACATGCTGCGTAGGTAGCTGTTTATCAGTAAATGTCTCCACTGAGATTACGAAAAGCAGTAGCTTAATAAATTAAGTACTTCCTGGTATGGTTACTGTACTGGTAACTCCCAAAAGAATCTGGATTGTGGTGAGGGAACAGAGAAAAAAGCTCATTTAGGAACTGCACTTACGAAGGGGGTCGATAGCTATATATCAGGGAGTAAAGGTTTTGAGAATAAACACAGCTGGATCTTGTTAAGGTAATTACACAGGGGAAAGGATAATGTACTGGGAACTCCTCAGAAGAATCTGCTTTGTGGTGAGGGGAGAGAGATAAAAGCTCATTTAGGAAGGACATGAACATGCTGCGTAGGTAGCTGTTTATCAGTAAATATCTCCACTGAGATTAAGAAAAGCAGTAGCTTAATAAATTAAATACTTCCTGGTATGGATACTGTACTGGGAACTCCCCAAAAGAATCTGGATTGTGGTGAGGGAACAGAGAAAAAAGCTTATTTAGGACCTGCACTTACGAAGGGGGTAGGCAGCTGTATATCAGGGAGTAAACCTTCTGAGAATAAAAACAGCTGGAGCTTGTTAAGGTAATTACACAGGGGAAAGGATAATGTACTGGGAACTCCTCAGAAGAATCCGATTTGTGGTGAGGGGAGAGAGATAAAAGCTCATTTAGGAACGACATGAACATGCTGCGTAGGTAGCTGTTTATCAGTAAATATCTGCACTGAGATTAAGAAAAGCAGTAGCTTAATAAATTAAGTACTTCCTGGTATGGTTACTGTACTGGTAACTCCCCAAAAGAATCTGGATTGTGGTGAGGGAACAGAGAAAAAAGCTCATTTAAGACCTGCACTTACGAAGGGGGTAGGCAGCTGTATATCAGGGAGTAAACCTTCTGAGAATAAAAACAGCTGGAGTTTATTAAGGTAATTACACAGGGGAATGGATAATGTACTGGCAACTCCTCAGAAGAATCTGATTTGTGGTGAGGGGAGAGAGATAAAAGCTCATTTATGTACGACATGTACATGCTGCGTAGGTAGCTGTTTATCAGTAAATATATCCACTGAGATTAAGAAAAGCAGTAGCTTAATAAAATAATTACTTCCTGTTATGGTTACTGTACTGGTAACTCAACAAAAGAACCTGAACTGTGGTGAGGGAACAGAGAAAAAGATCATTTAGGACCTGCACTTACGAAGGGGGTAGGCAGCTGTTTATCAGGGAGTAAACCTTCTGAGAATAAAAACAGCTGGAGCTTGTTAAAGTAATTACACAGGAGAAAGGATAATGTACTGGGAACTCCTCAGAAGAATCTGATTTGTGGTGAGGGGAGAGAGATAAAAGCTCCTTTAGGAACGACATGAACATGCTGTGTAGGTAGCTGTTTATCAGTAAATATCTCCACTGAGATTAAGAAAAGCAGTAGCTTAATAAATTAAGTACTTCCTGGTATGGTTACTGTACTTTTAACTCCCCAAAAGAATCTGGAATGTGGTGAGGGAACAGAGAAAAAAGCTCATTTAGGACCTGCACTTACGAAGGGGGTAGGCAGCTGTATATCAGGGAGTAAACCTTCTGAGAATAAAAACAGCTGGAGCTTGTTAAGGTAATTACACAGGGGAAAGGATAATGTACTGGGAACTCCTCAGAAGAATGTGATTTGTGGTGAGGGGAGAGAGATAAAAGCTCATTTAGGAACGACATGAACATGCTGCGTACGTAGCTGTTTATCAGTAAATATCTCCACTGAGATTAAGAAAAGCAGTAGCTTAATAAATTAAGTACTTCCTGGTATGGTTACTGTACTGGTAACTCAACAAAAGAATCTGGATTGTGGTGAGGGAACAGAGAAAAAAGCTCATTTAAGACCTGCACTTACGAAGGGGGTAAGCAGCTGTATATCAGGGAGTAAACCTTCTGAGAATAAAAACAGCTGGAGCTTGTTAAGGTAATTACACAGGGGAAAGGATAATATACTGGGAACTCCTCAGAAGAATCTGATTTGTGGTGAGGGGAGAGAGATAAAAGCTCATTTAGGAACGACATGAACATGCTGCGTAGGTAGCTGTTTATCAGTAATTATCTCCACTGAGATTAAGAAAAGCAGTAGCTTAATAAATTAAGTACTTCCTGGTATGGTTACTGTACTTTTAACTCCCCAAAAGAATCTGGAGTGTGGTGAGGGAACAGAGAAAAAAGCTCATTTAGGACCTGCACTTACGAAGGGGGTAGGCAGCTGTATATCAGGGAGTAAACCTTCTGAGAATAAAAACAGCTGGATCTTGTTAAGGTAATTACACAGGGGAAAGGATAATATAAAGGGAACTCCTCAGAAATCTGATTTGTGGTGAGGGTAGAGAGATAAAAGCTCATTTAGGAACGACATGAACATGCTGCGTACGTAGCTGTTTATCAGTAAATATCTCCACTGAGATTAAGAAAAGAAGTAGCTTAATAAATTAGGTACTTCCTGGTATGGTTACTGTACTGTTAACTCCCCAAAAGAATCTGGATTGTGGTGAGGTAATAGAGAAAAAAGCTCATTTAGGACCTGCACTTACGAAGGGGGTAGGCAGCTGTATATCAGGGAGTAAAACTTCTGAGAATAAAAACAGCTGGAGCTTGTAAAGGTGATTACACAAGGGAAAGGATAATGTACTGGGAACTCCTCAGAAGAATCTGATTTGTGGTGAGGGGAGAGAGATAAAAGCTCATTTAGGACCTGCACTTACGAAGGGTGTAGGCAGCTGTATATCAGGAAGTAAACCTTCTGAGAATAGAAACAGCTGGAGCTTGTGAAGGTAATTACACAGGGGAAAGGATAATGTACTGGGAACTCCTCAGAAGAATCTGATTTGGGGTGAGGGGAGAGAGATAAAAGCTCAATTAGGAACGACATGAACATGCTGCGTAGGTAGCTGTTTATCAGTAAATATCTCCACTGAGATTAAGAAAAGCAGTAGCTTAATGAATTAAGTACTTCCTGGTATGGTTACTGTACTGGTAACTCCCCAAAAGAATCTGGATTGTGGTGAGGGAACAGAGAAAAAAGCTCATTTAGGACCTGCACTTACGAAGGGGTTAGGCAGCTGTATATCAGGGAGCAAACCTTCTGAGAATAAAAACAGCTGGAGCTTGTTAAGGTAATTACACAGGGGAAAGGATAATGTACTGGGAACTCCTCAGAAGAATCTGATTTGTGGTGAGGGGAGAGAGATAAAAGCGCATTTAGGAACGACATGAACATGCTGCGTAGGTAGCTGTTTATCAGTAAATATCTCCATTGAGATTAAGAAGAGCAGTAGCTTAATAAATTAAGTACTTCCTGGTATGGATACTGTACTGGTAACTCCCCAAAAGAATCTGCATTGTGGTGAGGGAACAGAGAAAAAAGCTCATTTAGGAACGACATGAACATGCTGTGTAGGTTGCTGTTTATCAGTAAATATCTCCACTGAGATTAAGAAACGCAGTAGCTTAATAAATTAAGGACTTCCTGTTATGGTTACTGTACTGGTAACTCCCCAAAAGAATCTGGATTCTGGTGAGGGAACAGAGAAAAAAGCTCATTTTGGACCAGCACTTACCACGGGGGTAGGCAGCTGTATATCAGGGAGTAAAACTTCTGATAATAAAAACAGCTGGAGCTTGTTAAGGTAATTACACAGGGGAAAGAATAATGTACTGGGATCTCCTCAGAAGAATCTGATTTGTGGTGAGGGCAGAGAGATAAAAGCTCATTTAGGAACGACATGAACATGCTGCATACGTAGCTGTTTATCAGTAAATATCTCCACTGAGATTAAGAAAAGCAGTAGCGGAATAAATTAAGTACTTCCTGGTATGGATACTGTACTGGTAACTCCCCAAAAGAATCTGGATTGTGGTGAGGGAACAGAGAAAAAAGCTCATTTAGGACCTGCACTTACGAAGGGGGTAGGCAGCTGTATATCAGGGAGTAATCCTTCTGAGAATAAAAACAGCTGGAGCTTGTTAAGGTAATTACACAGGGAAAAGGATAATGTACTGGGAACTCCACAGAAGAATCTGATTTGTCGTGAGGGGAGAGTGATAAAAGCTCATTTAGGAACGACATGAACATGCTGGGTAGGTAGCTGTTTACCAGTAGATATCTCCACTGAGATTAAGAAAAGCAGTAGCTTAATAAATTAAGTACTTCCTGGTATGGATACTGTACTGTTAACTCCCCAAAAGAATCTGGATTGTGGTGACGAAACAGAGAAAAAAGCTCATTTAGGAACGACATGAACATGCTGCGTAGGTAGCTGTTTATCAGTAAATATCTCCACTGAGATTAAGAAAAGCAGTAGCTTAATAAATTAAGTACTTCCTGGTACAGTTACTGTACTGGTAACTCCCCAAAAGAATCTGGATTGTAGTGAGCGAACAGAGAAAAAAGCTCATTTAGGACCTGCACTTACGAAGGGGGTAGGCAGCTGTATATCAGGGAGTAAAACTTCTGAGAATAAAAACAGCTGGAGCTTGTTAAGGTAATTACACACGGGAAAGGATAATGTACTGGGAACTCTTCAGAAGAATCTGATTTGTGGTGAGGGGAGAGAAATAAAAGCTCATTTAGGACCTGCACTTACGAAGGGTGTAGGCAGCTGTATATCAGGGAGTAAACCTTCTGAGAATAAAAACAGCTGGAGCTTGTTAAGGTAATTACACAGGGGAAAGGATAATGTACTGGGGACTCCTCAGAAGAATCTGATTTGTCGTGAGGGGAGAGAGATAAAAGCTCATTTAGGAACGACATGAACATGCTGCGTAGGTAGCTGTTTATCAGTAAATATCTCCACTGAGATTAAGAAAAGCAGTAGCTTATTAAATTAAGTACTTCCTGTATGGTTACTGTACTGGTAACTCCCCAAAAGAATCTGGATTGTGGTGAGGGAACAGAGAAAAAAGCTCATTTAGGACCTGCACTTACGACGGGGGTAGGCAGCTGTATATCAGGGAGTAAACCGTCTGAGAATAAAAACAGCTGGAGCTTATTAAGGTAATTACACAGGGGAAAGGAAAATGTACGGGGAACTCCTCAGAAGAATCTGATTTTTGGTAAGGGGGGAGAGATAAAAGCTCATTTAAGAACGACATGACCATGCTGCTTACGTAGCTGTTTATCAGTAAATATCTCCACTGAGATTAATAAAAGCAGTAGCTTAATAAATTAAGTACTTCCTGGTATGGTTACTGTACTGGTAACTCCCCAAAAGAATCTGGATTGTGGTGAGGGAACAGAGAAAAAAGCTCATTTAGGACCTGCACTTACGAAGAGTGTAGGCAGCTGTATATCAGGGAGTAAACCTTCTGAGAATAAAAACAGCTGGAGCTTGTTAAGGTAATTACACAGGGGAAAGGATAATGTACTGGGAATATCTCAGAAGAATCTGATTTTTGGTGAGGGGAGAGAGATAAAAGCTCATTTAGGAACGACATGAACATGCTGCGTAGGTAGCTGGTTATCAGTAAATATCTCCACTGAGATTAAGAAAAGCAGTAGCTTAATAAATTAAGTACTTCCTGGTATGGTTACTGTACTGGTAACTCCCCAAAAGAATCTGGATTGTGGTGAGGGAACAGAGAAAAAAGCTCATTAAGACCTGCACTTACGTCGGGGGTAGGCAGCTGTATATCAGGGAGTAAACCTTCTGAGAATAAAAATAGCTGGAGCTTGTTAAGGTAATTACACAGGGAAAAGGATAATGTACTGGGAAATCCTCAGAAGAATCTGATTTGTGGTGAGGGGAGAGAGATAAAAGCTCATTTAGGAACGACATGAACATGCTGCGTAGGTAGCTGTTTATCAGTAAATATCTCCACTGAGTTTAAGAAAAGCAGTAGCTTAATAAATTAAGTACTTCCTGGTATGGTTACTGTATTGGTAACTCCCAAAAGAATCAGGATTGTGGTGAGGGAACAGAGAAAAAAGCGCATTTAGGACCTGCACTTACGAAGGGGGTAGGCAGCTGTATATCAGGGAGTAAAACTTCTGAGAATAAAAACAGCTGGAGCTTGTTAAGGTAATTACACAAGGGAAAGGATAATGTTCTGGGAACTCTTCAGAAGAATCTGATTTGTGGTGAGGGGAGAGAAATAAAAGCTCATTTAGGACCTGCACTTACGAAGGGTGTAGGCAGCTGTATATCAGGGAGTAAACCTTCTGAGAATAAAAACAGCTGGAGCTTGTGAAGGTAATTACACAGGGGAAAGGATAATGTACTGGGAACTCCTCAGAAGAATCTGATTTGTGGTGAGGCGAGAGAGATAAAATCTCATTTAGGAACGACATGAACATGCTGCGTAGGTAGCTGTTTATCAGTAAATATCTGCACTGAGATTAAGAAAAGCAGTAGCTTAATAAATTAAGTACTTCCTGGTATGGTTACTGTAGTGGTAACGCCCCAATAGAATCTGGATTGTGGTGAGGGAACAGAGAAAAAAGCTCATTTAGGACCTGCAATTACGATGGGGGTAGGCAGCTGTATATCAGGGAGTAAACCTTCTGAGAATAAAAACAGCTGGAGATATTAAGGTAATTACACAGGGGAAAGGATAATGTACTGGGAACTCCTCAGAAGAATCTGATTTGTGGTGAGGGGAGAGAGATAAAAGCTCATTTAGGAACGACATGAACATGCTGCGTAGGTAGCTGTTTATCAGTAAATATCTCCACTGAGATTAAGAAAAGCAGTAGCTTAATAAATTAAGTACTTCCTGGTATGGTTACTGTACTGGTAACTCCCCAAAAGAATCTGGATTGTGGTGAGGGAACAGAGAAAAAAGCTCATTTAGGACCTGCACTTACGAAGGGTGTAGGCAGCTGTATATCAGGGAGTAAACCTTCTGAGAATAAAAACAGCTGGAGCTTGTTAAGGTAATTACACAGGGGAAAGGATAATGTACTGGGAACTCCTCAGAAGAATCTGATTTGTGGTGAGGGGAGAGAGATAAAAGCTCATTTAGGAACGACATGAACATGCTGCGTAGGTAGCTGTTTATCAGTAAATATCTCCACTGAGATTAAGAAAAGCAGTAGCTTAATAAATTAAGTACTTCCTGGTATGGTTACTGTACTGGTAACTCCCCAAAAGAATCTGGATTGTGGTGAGGGAACAGAGAAAAAAGCTCATTTAGGACCTGCACTTACGACGGGGGTAGGCAGCTGTATATCAGGGAGTAAACCGTCTGAGAATAAAAACAGCTGGAGCTTATTAAGGTAATTACACAGGGGAAAGGAAAATGTACGGGGAACTCCTCAGAAGAATCTGATTTTTGGTAAGAGGAGAGAGATAAAAGCTCATTTAAGAACGACATGACCATGCTGCTTACGTAGCTGTTTATCAGTAAATATCTCCACTGAGATCAATAAAAGCAGTAGCTTAATAAATTAAGTACTTCCTGGTATGGTTACTGTACTGGTAACTCCCCAAAAGAATCTGGATTGTGGTGAGGGAACAGAGAAAAAAGCTCATTTAGGACCTGCACTTACGAAGGGTGTAGGCAGCTGTATATCAGGGAGTAAACCTTCTGAGAATAAAAACAGCTGGAGCTTGTTAAGGTAATTACACAGGGGAAAGGATAATGTACTGGGAATTCCTCAGAAGAATCTGATTTTTGGTGAGGGGAGACAGATAAAAGCTCATTTAGGAACGACATGAACATGGTGCGTAGGTAGCTGTTTATCAGTAAATATCACCACTGAGATAAGAAAAGCAGTAGCTTAATAAATTAAGTACTTCCTGGTATGGTTACTGTACTGGTAACTCCCCAAAAGAATCTGGATTGTGGTGAGGGAACAGAGAAAAAAGCTCATTTAAGACCTGCACTTACGACGGGGGTAGGCAGCTGTATATCAGGGAGTAAACCTTCTGAGAATAAAAATAGCTGGAGCTTGTGAAGGTAATTACACAGGGAAAAGGATAATGTACTGGGAACTCCTCAGAAGAATGTGATTTGTGGTGAGGGGAGAGAGATAAAAGCTCATTTAGGAACGACATGAACATGCTGCGTAGGTAGCTGTTTATCAGTAAATATCTCCACTGAGATTAAGAAAAGCAGTAGCTTAATAAATTAAGTACTTCCTGGTATGGTTACTGTATTGGTTACTCCCAAAAGAATCAGGATTGTGGTGAGGGAACAGAGAAAAAAGCGCATTTAGGACCTGCACTTACGAAGGGGGTAGGCAGCTGTATATCAAGGAGTAAAACTTCTGAGAATAAAAACAGCTGGAGCTTGTTAAGGTAATTACATACGGGAAAGGATAATGTACTGGGAACTCTTCAGAAGAATCTGATTTGTGGTGAGGGGAGAGAAATAAAAGCTCATTTAGGACCTGCAATTACGAAGGGTGTAGGCAGCTGTATATCAGGGAGTAAACCTTCTGAGAATAAAAACAGCTGGAGCTTGTGAAGGTAATTACACAGGGGAAAGGATAATGTACTGGGAACTCCTCAGAAGAATCTGATTTGTATTGAGGCGAGAGAGATAAAAGCTCATTTAGGAACGACATGAACATGCTGCTTAGGTAGCTGTTTATCAGTAAATATCTCCACTGAGATTAAGAAAAGCAGTAGCTTAATAAATTAAGTACTTCCTGGTATGGTTACTGTAGTGGTACCGCCCCAATAGAATCTGGATTGTGGTGAGGGAACAGAGAAAAAAGCTCATTTAGGACCTGCACTTACGATGGGGGTAGGCAGCTGTATATCAGGGAGTAAACCTTCTGAGAATAAAAACAGCTGGAGATGTTAAGGTAATTACACAGGGGAAAGGATAATGTACTGGGAACTCCTCAGAAGAATCTGATTTGTGGTGAGGGGAGAGAGATAAAAGCTCATTTAGGAACGACATGAACATGCTGCGTAGGTAGCTGTTTATCAGTAAATATCTCCACTGAGATTAAGAAAAGCAGTAGCTTAATAAATTAAGTACTTCCTGGTATGGTTACTGTACTGGTAACTCCCCAAAAGAATCTGGATTGTGGTGAGGGAACAGAGAAAAAAGCTCATTAAGGACCTGCACTTACGAAGGGGTTAGGCAGCTGTATATCAGGGAGTAAACCTTCTGAAAATGGAAAGAGCTGGAGCTTGTTAAGGTAATTACACAGAGGATAGGATAATGTACTGGGAACTCCTCAGAAGAATCTGATTTGTGTTGAGGGGAGAGAGATAAAAGCTCATTTAAGAACGACATGTACATGCTGCGTAGGTAGCTGTTTATCAGTAAAAATCTTCACGGAATTAAGAAAAGCAGTATCTTAATAAATTAAGTACTTCGTGGTATGGTTACTGTACTGGTAACTCCCCAAAAGAATCTGGATTGTGGTGAGGGAACAGAGAAAAAAATCTCATTTAGGACCTGCACTTACGAAGGAGGTAGGCAGCTGTATATCAGGGAGTAAACCTTCTGAGAATAAAAATAGCTGGAGCTTGTTAAGGTAATTACACAGGGAAAAGGATAATGTACTGGGAACTCCTCAGAAGAATCTGATTTGTGGTGAGGGGAGAGAGATAAAAGCTCATTTAGGAACGAAATGAACATGCTGCGTAGGTAGCTCTTTATCAGTAAATATCTCCACTGAGATTAAGAAAAGCAGTAGCTTAATAAATTAAGTACTTCCTGGTATGGTTACTGTATTGGTAACTCCCAAAAGAATCAGGATTGTGGTGAGGGAACAGAGAAAAAAGCGCATTTAGGACCTGCACTTACGAAGGGCGTAGGCAGCTGTATATCAGGGAGTAAAACTTCTGAGAATAAAAACAGCTGGAGCTTGTTAAGGTAATTACACACGGGAAAGGATAATGTACTGGGAACTCTTCAGAAGAATCTGATTTGTGGTGAGGGGAGAGAAATAAAAGCTCATTTAGGACCTGCAATTTCGAAGGGTGTAGGCAGCTGTATATCAGGGAGTAAACCTTCTGAGAATAAAAACAGCTGTAGCTTGTGAAGGTAATTACACAGGGGAAAGGATAATGTACTGGGAACTCCTCAGAAGAATCTGATTTGTATTGAGGCGAGAGAGATAAAAGCTCATTTAGGAACGACATGAACATGCTGCGTAGGTAGCTGTTTATCAGTAAATATCTCCACTGAGCTTAAGAAAAGCAGTAGCTTAAAAAATTAAGTACTTCCTGGTATGGTTACTGTAGTGGTAACGCCCCAATAGAATCTGGATTGTGGTGAGGGAACAGAGAAAAAAGCTCATTTAGGACCTGCACTTCTGATGGGGGTAGGCAGCTGTATATCAGGGAGTAAACCTTCTGAGAATAAAAACAGCTGGAGATGTTAAGGTAATTACACAGGGGAAAGGATAATGTACGGGGAACTCCTCAGAAGAATCTGATTTATGGTGAGGGGAGAGCGATAAAAGCTCATTTAGGAACGACATGAACATGCTGCATAGGTAGCTGTTTATCAGTAAATATCTCCACTGAGATTAAGAAAAGCAGTAGCTTAATAAATTAAGTACTTTCTGGTATGGTTACTGTACTGGTACCTCCCCAAAAGAATCTGGATTGTGGTGAGGGAACACAGAAAAGAGCTCATTTAGGACCTGCACTTGCGAAGGGGCTAGGCAGCTGTATATCAGTGAGTAAACCTTCTGAGAATAAAAACAGCTGGAGCTAATTAAGGTAATTACACAGGGGAAAGGATAATGTACTGGGAACTCCTCAGAAGAATCTGATTTTTGGTGAGGGGAGAGAGATAAAAGCTCATTTAGGAACGACATGACCATGCTGCGTACGTAGCTGTTTATCAGTAAATATCTCCACTGAGTTTAAGAAAAGCAGTAGCTTAATAAATTAAGTACTTCCTGGTATGGTTACTGTACTGGTAACTCCCCAAAAGAATCTGGATTGTGGTGAGGGAACAGAGAAAAAAGCTCATTTAGGACCTGCACTTACGAAGGGTGTAGGCAGCTGTATATCAGGGAGTAAACCTTCTGAGAATAAAAACAGCTGGAGCTTGTTAAGGTAATTACACAGGGGAAAGGATAATGTACTGGGAACTCCTCAGAAGAATCTGATTTGTGGTGAGGGGAGAGAGATAAAAGCTCATTTAGGAACAACATGAACATGCTGCGTAGGTAGCTGTTTATCAGTAAATATCTCCACTGAGATTAAGAAAAGCAGTAGCTTAATAAATTAAGTACTTCCGGGTATGGTTACTGTAATGGTAACTCCCCAAAAGAATCTGGATTGTGGTGAGGGAACAGAGAAAAAAGCTCATTTAGGACCTGCACTTACGACGGGGGTAGGCAGCTGTATATCAGGGAGTAAACCGTCTGAGAATAAAAACAGCTGGAGCTTATTAAGGTAATTACACAGGGGAAAGGAAAATGTACGGGGAACTCCTCAGAAGAATCTGATTTTTGGTAAGTGGAGAGAGAGAAAAGCTCATTTATGAACGACATGACCATGCTACTTACGTAGCTGTTTATCAGTAAATATCTCCACTGAGATTAATAAAAGCAGTAGCTTAATAAATTAAGTACTTCCTGGTATGGTTACTGTACTGGTAACTCCCCAAAAGAATCTGGATTGTGGTGAGGGAAGAGAGAAAAAAGCTCATTTAGGACCTGCACTTACGAAGGGGGTAGGCAGCTGTATATCAGGGAGTAAAACTTCTGAGAATAAAAACAGCTGGAGCTTGTTAAGGTAATTACACACGGGAAAGGATAATGTACTGGGAACTCTTCAGAAGAATCTGATTTGTGGTGAGGGGAGAGAAATAAAAGCTCATTTAGGACCTGCAATTACGAAGGGTGTAGGCAGCTGTATATCAGGGAGTAAACCTTCTGAGAATAAAAACAGCTGGATCTTGTGAAGGTAATTACACAGGGGAAAGGATAATGTACTGGGAACTCCTCAGAAGAATCTGATTTGTATTGAGGCGAGAGAGATAAAAGCTCATTTACGAACGACATGAACATGCTGCGTAGGTAGCTGTTTATCAGTAAATATCTCCACTGAGATTAAGAAAAGCAGTAGCTTAATAAATTAAGTACTTCCTGGTATGGTTACTGTAGTGGTAACGCCCCAATAGAATCTGGATAGTGGTGAGGGAACAGAGAAAAAAGCTCATTTAGGACCTGCACTTCCGATGGGGGTAGGCAGCTGTATATCAGGGAGTAAACCTTCTGAGAATAAAAACAGCTGGATATGTTAAGGTAATTACACAGGGGAAAGGATAATGTACTGGGAACTCCTCAGAAGAATCTGATTTGTGGTGAGGGGAGAGAGATAAAAGCTCATTTAGGAACGACATGAACATGCTGCGTAGGTAGCTGTTTATCAGTAAATATCTCCACTGAGATTAAGAAAAGCAGTAGCTTAATAAATTAAGTACTTCCTGGTATGGTTACTGTACTGGTAACTCCCCAAAAGAATCTGGATTGTGGTGAGGGAACAGAGAAAAAAGCTCATTTAGGACCTGCACTTACGAAGGAGGTAGGCAGCTGTATATCAGGGAGTAAACCTTCTGAGAATAAAAACAGCTGGTGCTTGTTCAGGTAATTACACAGGGGAAAGGATAATGTAATGGGAACTCCTCAGAAGAATCTGATTTGTGGTGAGGGGAGAGAGGTAAAATTTCATTTAGGAACGACATGAACATGCTGCGTAGGTAGCTGTTCATCAGTAAAAATCTTCACGGAATTAAGAAAATCAGTATCTTAATAAATTAAGTACTTCGTGGTATGGTTACTGTACTTGTAACTCCCCAAAAAATCTGGATTGTGGTGAGGGAACAGAGAAGAAATCTCATTTAGGACCTGCACTTACGAAGGAGGTAGGCAGCTGTATATCAGGGAGTAAACCTTCTGAGAATAAAAACAGCTGGTGCTTGTTCTGGTAATTACACAGGGGAAAGGATAATGTAATGGGAACTCCTCAGAAGAATCTGATTTGTGGTGAGGGGAGAGAGGTAAAATTTCATTTAGGAACGACATGAACATGCTGTGTAGGTAGCTGTTTTTCAGTAAATATCTCCACTGAGATTAAGAAAAGCAGTAGCTTAATAAATTAACTACTTCCTGGTATGGTTACTGTACTGGTAACTCCCCAAAAGAATCTGGATTGTGGTGAGGGAACAGAGCAAAAAGCTCATTTAGGACCTGCACTTAAGAAGGGGGTAGGCAGTTGTATATGAGGGAGTAAACCTTCTGAGAATAAAAACAGCTGGAGCTTGTTAAGGTAATTACACAGGGGAAAGGATAATGTACTGGGAACTCCTCAGTAGAATCTGATTTGTGGTGAGGGGAGAGAGATAAAAGCTCATTTAGGAACGACATGAACATGCTGTGTAGGTAGCTGTTTATCAGTAAATATCTCCACTGAGATTAAGAAAAGCAGTAGCTTAATAAATTAAGTACTTCCTGGTATGGTTACTGTACTGGTAACTCCCCAAAAGAATCTGGATTGTGGTGAGGGAACAGAGAAAAAAGCTCATTTAGGACCTGCACTTACGAAGGGGGTAGGCAGCTGTATATCAGGGAGTAAACCTTCTGAGAATAAAAACAGCTGGAGCTTGTTAAGGTAATTACACAGGGGAAAGGATAATGTACTGGGAACTCCTCAGAAGAATCTGATTTTTGGTGAGGGGAGAGAGATAAAAGCTCATTTAGGAACGACATGAACATGCTGCGTACGTAGCTGTTTATCAGTAAATATCTCCACTGAGATTAAGAAAAGCAGTAGCTTAATAAATTAAGTACTTCCTGTATGGTTACTGTACTGGTAACTCGCCAAAAGAATCTGGATTGTGGTGAGGGAACAGAGAAAAAATCTCATTTAGGACCTGCACTTACGAAGGGTGTAGGCAGCTGTATATCAGGGAGTAAACCTTCTGAGAATAAAAACAGCTGGAGCTTGTTAAGGTAATTACACAGGGGAAAGGATAATGTACTGGGAACTCCTCAGAAGAATCTGATTTGTGGTGAGGGGAGAGAGATAAAAGCTCATTTAGGAACAACATGAACATGCTGCGTAGGTAGCTGTTTATCAGTAAATATCTCCACTGAGATTAAGAAAAGCAGTAGCTTAATAAATTAAGTACTTCCGGGTATGGTTACTGTAATGGTAACTCCCCAAAAGAATCTGGATTGTGGTGAGGGAACAGAGAAAAAAGCTCATTTAGGACCTGCACTTACGACGGGGGTAGGCAGCTGTATATCAGGGAGTAAACCGTCTGAGAATAAAAACAGCTGGAGCTTATTAAGGTAATTACACAGGGGAAAGGAAAATGTACGGGGAACTCCTCAGAAGAATCTGATTTTTGGTAAGTGGAGAGAGAGAAAAGCTCATTTATGAACGACATGACCATGCTACTTACGTAGCTGTTTATCAGTAAATATCTCCACTGAGATTAATAAAAGCAGTAGGTTAATAAATTAAGTACTTCCTGGTATGGTTACTGTACTGGTAACTCCCCAAAAGAATCTGGATTGTGGTGAGGGAAGAGAGAAAAAAGCTCATTTAGGACCTGCACTTACGAAGGGGGTAGGCAGCTGTATATCAGGGAGTAAAACTTCTGAGAATAAAAACAGCTGGAGCTTGTTAAGGTAATTACACACGGGAAAGGATAATGTACTGGGAACTCTTCAGAAGAATCTGATTTGTGGTGAGGGGAGAGAAATAAAAGCTCATTTAGGACCTGCAATTACGAAGGGTGTAGGCAGCTGTATATCAGGGAGTAAACCTTCTGAGAATAAAAAACAGCTGGATATGTTAAGGTAATTACACAGGGGAAAGGATAATGTACTGGGAACTCCTCAGAAGAATCTGATTTGTGGTGAGGGGGAGAGAGATAAAAGCTCATTTAGGAACGACATGAACATGCTGCGTAGGTAGCTGTTTATCAGTAAATATCTCCACTGAGATTAAGAAAAGCAGTAGCTTAATAAATTAAGTACTTCCTGGTATGGTTACTGTACTGGTAACTCCCCAAAAGAATCTGGATTGTGGTGAGGGGAACAGAGAAAAAAGCTCATTTAGGACCTGCACTTACGAAGGAGGTAGGCAGCTGTATATCAGGGAGTAAACCTTCTGAGAATAAAAACAGCTGGTGCTTGTTCAGGTAATTACACAGGGGAAAGGATAATGTAATGGGAACTCCTCAGAAGAATCTGATTTGTGGTGAGGGGGAGAGAGGTAAAATTTCATTTAGGAACGACATGAACATGCTGCGTAGGTAGCTGTTCATCAGTAAAAATCTTCACGGAATTAAGAAAATCAGTATCTTAATAAATTAAGTACTTCGTGGTATGGTTACTGTACTTGTAACTCCCCAAAAAATCTGGATTGTGGTGAGGGAACAGAGAAGAAATCTCATTTAGGACCTGCACTTACGAAGGAGGTAGGCAGCTGTATATCAGGGAGTAAACCTTCTGAGAATAAAAACAGCTGGTGCTTGTTCTGGTAATTACACAGGGGAAAGGATAATGTAATGGGAACTCCTCAGAAGAATCTGATTTGTGGTGAGGGGGAGAGAGGTAAAATTTCATTTAGGAACGACATGAACATGCTGTGTAGGTAGCTGTTTTTCAGTAAATATCTCCACTGAGATTAAGAAAAGCAGTAGCTTAATAAATTAACTACTTCCTGGTATGGTTACTGTACTGGTAACTCCCCAAAAGAATCTGGATTGTGGTGAGGGAACAGAGCAAAAAGCTCATTTAGGACCTGCACTTAAGAAGGGGTAGGCAGTTGTATATGAGGGAGTAAACCTTCTGAGAATAAAAACAGCTGGAGCTTGTTAAGGTAATTACACAGGGGAAAGGATAATGTACTGGGAACTCCTCAGTAGAATCTGATTTGTGGTGAGGGGGAGAGAGATAAAAGCTCATTTAGGAACGACATGAACATGCTGTGTAGGTAGCTGTTTATCAGTAAATATCTCCACTGAGATTAAGAAAAGCAGTAGCTTAATAAATTAAGTACTTCCTGGTATGGTTACTGTACTGGTAACTCCCCAAAAGAATCTGGATTGTGGTGAGGGAACAGAGAAAAAAGCTCATTTAGGACCTGCACTTACGAAGGGGGTAGGCAGCTGTATATCAGGGAGTAAACCTTCTGAGAATAAAAACAGCTGGAGCTTGTTAAGGTAATTACACAGGGGAAAGGATAATGTACTGGGAACTCCTCAGAAGAATCTGATTTTTGGTGAGGGGAGAGAGATAAAAGCTCATTTAGGAACGACATGAACATGCTGCGTACGTAGCTGTTTATCAGTAAATATCTCCACTGAGATTAAGAAAAGCAGTAGCTTAATAAATTAAGTACTTCCTGGTATGGTTACTGTACTGGTAACTCGCCAAAAGAATCTGGATTGTGGTGAGGGAACAGAGAAAAAATCTCATTTAGGACCTGCACTTACGAAGGGTGTAGGCAGCTGTATATCAGGGAGTAAACCTTCTGAGAATAAAAACAGCTGGAGCTTGTTAAGGTAATTACACAGGGGAAAGGATAAGGTACTGGGAACTCCTCAGAAGAATCTGATTTGTGGTGAGGGGAGAGAGATAAAAGCTCATTTAGGAACGACATGAACATGCTGCGTAGGTAGCTGTTTATCAGTAAATATCTCCATTGAGATTAAGAAAAGCAGTAGCTTAATAAATTAAGTACTTCCTGGTATGGTTACTGTACTGGTAACTCCCCAAAAGAATCTGGATTGTGGTGAGGGAACAGAGAAAAAAGCTCATTTAGGACCTGCACTTACCACGGGCGTAGGCAGCTGTATATCAGGGAGTAAACCTTTTGAGAATAAAAACAGCTGGAGCTTGTTAAGGTAATTACACAGGGGAAAGGATAATGTACTTGGAACTCCTCAGAAGAATCTGATTTGTGGTGAGGGGAGAGAGATAAAAGCTCATTTAAGAACGACATGAACATGCTGTGTAGGTAGCTGTTTATCAGTAAATATCTCCACTGAGATTAAGAAAAGCAGTAGCTTAATAAATTAAGTACATTCTGGTATGGTTACTGTACTGGTAACTCCCCAAAAGAATCTGGATTGTGGTGAGGGAATAGAGAAAAAGCTCATTTAGGACCTGCACTTACGAAGGGGCTAGCAGCTGTATATCAGTGAGTAAACCTTCTGAGAATAAAAACAGCTGGAGCTTATTAAGGTAATTACACAGGGGAAAGGAAAATGTACGGGGAACTCCTCAGAAGAATCTGATTTTTGGTGAGGGGAGAGAGATAAAAGCTCATTTAGGAACGACATGACTATGCTGCGTACGTAGCTGTTTATCGGTAATATCTCCACTGAGTTTAAGAAAAGCAGTAGCTTAATAAATTAAGTACTTCCTGTATGGTTACTGTACTGGTAACTCCCCAAAAGAATCTGGATTGTGGTGAGGGAACAGAGAAAAAAGCTCATTTAGGACCTGCACTTACGAAGGGTGTAGGCAGCTGTATATCAGGGAGTAAACCTTCTGAGAATAAAAACAGCTGGAGCTTGTTAAGGTAATTACACAGGGGAAAGGAAAATATACGGGGAACTCCTCAGAAGAATCTGATTTTTGGTAAGAGGAGAGAGATAAAAGCTCATTTAAGAACGACATGACCATGCTGCTTACGTAGCTGTTTATCAGTAAATATCTCCACTGAGATTAATAAAAGCAGTAGCTTAATAAATTAAGTACTTCCTGGTATGGTCACTGTACTGGTAACTCCCCAAAAGAATCTGGATTGTGGTGAGGGAACAGAGAAAAAAGCTCATTTAGGACCTGCACTTACGAAGGGTGTAGACAGCTGTATATCAGGGAGTAAACCTTCTGAGAATAAAAACAGCTGGAGCTTGTTAAGGTAATTACACAGGGGAAAGGATAATGTACTGGGAATTCCTCAGAAGAATCTGATTTTTGGTGAGGGGAGACAGATAAAAGCTCATTTAGGAACGACATGAACATGGTGCGTAGGTAGCTGTTTATCAGTAAATATCACCACTGAGATAAGAAAAGCAGTAGCTTAATGAATTAAGTACTTCCTGGTATGGTTACTGTACTGGTAACTCCCCAAAAGAATCTGGATTGTGGTGAGGGAACAGAGAAAAAAGCTCATTTAGGACCTGCACTTACGACGGGGGTAGGCAGCTGTTTATCAGGGAGTAAACCTTCTGAGAATAAAAATAGCTGGAGCTTGTGAAGGTAATTACACAGGGAAAAGGATAATGTACTGGGAACTCCTCAGAAGAATCTGATTTGTGGTGAGGGGAGAGAGATAAAAGCTCATTTAGGAACGACATGAACATTCTGCGTAGGTAGCTGTTTATCAGTAAATATCTCCACTGAGATTAAGAAAAGCAGTAGCTTAATAAATTAAGTACTTCCTGGTATGGTTACTGTATTGGTTACTCCCAAAAGAATCAGGATTGTGGTGAGGGAACAGAGAAAAAAGCGCATTTAGGACCTGCACTTACGAAGGGGGTAGGCAGCTGTATATCAAGGAGTAAAACTTCTGAGAATAAAAACAGCTGGAGCTTGCTAAGGTAATTACATACGGGAAAGGATAATGTACTGGGAACTCTTCAGAAGAATCTGATTTGTGGTGAGGGGAGAGAAATAAAAGCTCATTTAGGACCTGCAATTACGAAGGGTGTAGGGCAGCTGTATATCAGGGAATAAACCTTCTGAGAATAAAAACAGCTGGAGCTTGTGAAGGTAATTACACAGGGGAAAGGATAATGTACTGGGAACTCCTCAGAAGAATCTGATTTGTATTGAGGCGAGAGAGATAAAAGGCTCATTTAGGAACGACATGAACATGCTGCTTAGGTAGCTGTTTATCAGTAAATATCTCCACTGAGATTAAGAAAAGCAGTAGCTTAATAAATTAAGTACTTCCTGGTATGGTTACTGTAGTGGTAACGCCCCAATAGAATCTGGATTGTGGTGAGGGAACAGAGAAAAAAGCTCATTTAGGACCTGCACTTACGATGGGGGTAGGCAGCTGTATATCAGGGAGTAAACCTTCTGAGAATAAAAACAGCTGGAGATGTTAAGGTAATTACACAGGGGAAAGGATAATGTACTGGGAACTCCTCAGAAGAATCTGATTTGTGGTGAGGGGAGAGAGATAAAAGCTCATTTAGGAACGACCTGAACATGCTGCGTAGGTAGCTGTTTATCAGTAAATATCTCCATTGAGATTAAGAAAAGCAGTAGCTTAATAAATTAAGTACTTCCTGGTATGGTTACTGTACTGGTAACTCCCCAAAAGAATCTGGATTGTGGTGAGGGAACAGAGAAAAAAGCTCATTAAGGACCTGCACTTACGAAGGGGTTAGGCAGCTGTATATCAGGGAGTAAACCTTCTGATAATGGAAAGAGCTGGAGCTTGTTAAGGTAATTACACAGAGGATAGGATAATGTACTGGGAACTCCTCAGAAGAATCTGATTTGTGTTGAGGGGAGAGAGATAAAAGCTCATTTAAGAACGACATGTACATGCTGCGTAGGTAGCTGTTTATCAGTAAAAATCTTCACGGAATTAAGAAAAGCAGTATCTTAATAAATTAGGTACTTGGTGGTATGGTTACTGTACTGGTAACTCCCCAAAAGAATCTGGATTGTGGTGAGGGAACAGAGAAAAAAATCTCATTTAGGACCTGCACTTACGAAGGAGGTAGGCAGCTGTATATCAGGGAGTAAACCTTCTGAGAATAAAAACAGCTGGAGATGTTAAGGTAATTACACAGGGGAAAGGATAATGTACGGGGAACTCCTCAGAAGAATCTGATTGTGGTGAGGGGGAGAGAGATAAAAGCTCATTTAGGAACGACATGAACATGCTGCATAGGTAGCTGTTTATCAGTAAATATCTCCACTGAGATTAAGAAAAGCAGTAGCTTAATAAATTAAGTACTTTCTGGTATGGTTACTGTACTGGTACCTCACCAAAAGAATCTGGATTGTGGTGAGGGAACAGAGAAAAGAGCTCATTTAGGACCTGCACTTACGAAGGGGCTAGGCAGCTGTATATCAGTGAGTAAAACTTCTGAGAATAAAAGCAGCTGGAGCTAATTAAGGTAATTACACAGGGGAAAGGATAATGTACTGGGAACTCCTCAGAAGAATCTGATTTTTGGTGAGGGGAGAGAGATAAAAGCTCATTTAGGAACGACATGACCATGCTGCGTACGTAGCTGTTTATCAGTAAATATCTCCACTGAGTTTAAGAAAAGCAGTAGCTTAATAAATTAAGTACTTCCTGGTATGGTTACTGTACTGGTAACTCCCCAAAAGAATCTGGATTGTGGTGAGGGAACAGAGAAAAAAGCTCATTTAGGACCTGCACTTACGAAGGGTGTAGGCAGCTGTATATCAGGGAGTAAACCTTCTGAGAATAAAAACAGCTGGAGCTTGTTAAGGTAATTACACAGGGGAAAGGATAATGTACTGGGAACTCCTCAGAAGAATCTGATTTGTGGTGAGGGGAGAGAGATAAAAGCTCATTTAGGAACGACATGAACATGCTGCGTAGGTAGCTGTTTATCAGTAAATATCTCCACTGAGATTAAGAAAAGCAGTAGCTTAATAAATTAAGTACTTCCTGGTATGGTTACTGTACTGGTAACTCCCCAAAAGAATCGGGATTGTGGTGAGGGAACAGAGAAAAAAGCTCATTTAGGACCTGCACTTACGACGGGGGTAGGCAGCTGTATATCAGGGAGTAAACCGTCTGAGAATAAAAACAGCTGGAGCTTATTAAGGTAATTACACAGCGGAAAGGAAAATGTACGGGGAACTCCTCAGAAGAATCTGATTTTTGGTAAGTGGAGAGAGAGAAAAGCTCATTTATGAACGACATGACCATGCTACTTACGTAGCTGTTTATCAGTAAATATCTCCACTGAGATTAATAAAAGCAGTAGCTTAATAAATTAAGTACTTCCTGGTATGGTTACTGTACTGGTAACTCCCAAAAGAATCTGGATTGTGGTGAGGGAAGAGAGAAAGAAGCTCATTTAGGACCTGCACTTACGAAGGGGGTAGGCAGCTGTATATCAGGGAGTAAAACTTCTGAGAATAAAAACAGCTGGAGCTTGTTAAGGTAATTACACACGGGAAAGGATAATGTACTGGGAACTCTTCAGAAGAATCTGATTTGTGGTGAGGGGAGAGAAATAAAAGCTCATTTAGGACCTGCAATTACGAAGGGTGTAGGCAGCTGTATATCAGGGAGTAAACCTTCTGAGAATAAAAACAGCTGGATCTTGTGAAGGTAATTACACAGGGGAAAGGATAATGTACTGGGAACTCCTCAGAAGAATCTGATTTGTATTGAGGCGAGAGAGATAAAAGCTCATTTAGGAACGACATGAACATGCTGCGTAGGTAGCTGTTTATCAGTAAATATCTCCACTGAGATTAAGAAAAGCAGTAGCTTAATAAATTAAGTACTTCCTGGTATGGTTACTGTAGTGGTAACGCCCCAATAGAATCTGGATAGTGGTGAGGGAACAGAGAAAAAAGCTCATTTAGGACCTGCACTTCCGATGGGGGTAGGCAGCTGTATATCAGGGAGTAAACCTTCTGAGAATAAAAACAGCTGGATATGTTAAGGTAATTACACAGGGGAAAGGATAATGTACTGGGAACTCCTCAGAAGAATCTGATTTGTGGTGAGGGGAGGAGAGATAAAAGCTCATTTAGGAACGACATGAACATGCTGCATAGGTAGCTGTTTATCAGTAAATATCTCCACTGAGATTAAGAAAAGCAGTAGCTTAATAAATTAAGTACTTCCTGGTATGGTTACTGTACTGGTAACTCCCCAAAAGAATCTGGATTGTGGTGAGGGAACAGAGAAAAAAGCTCATTTAGGACCTGCACTTACGAAGGAGGTAGGCAGCTGTATATCAGGGAGTAAACCTTCTGAGAATAAAAACAGCTGGTGCTTGTTCAGGTAATTACACAGGGGAAAGGATAATGTAATGGGAACTCCTCAGAAGAATCTGATTTGTGGTGAGGGGAGAGAGGTAAAATTTCATTTAGGAACGACATGAACATGCTGCGTAGGTAGCTGTTCATCAGTAAAAATCTTCACGGAATTAAGAAAAGCAGTATCTTAATAAATTAAGTACTTCGTGGTATGGTTACTGTACTTGTTACTCCCCAAAAGAATCTGGTTTGTGGTGAGGGAACAGAGAAGAAATCTCATTTAGGACCTGCACTTACGAAGGAGGTAGGCAGCTGTATATCAGGGAGTAAACCTTCTGAGAATAAAAACAGCTGGTGCTTGTTCAGGTAATTACACAGGGGAAAGGATAATGTAATGGGAACTCCTCAGAAGAATCTGATTTGTGCTGAGGGGAGAGAGGGTAAAATTTCATTTAGGAACGACATGAACATGCTGTGTAGGTAGCTGTTTATCAGTAAATATCTCCACTGAGATTAAGAAAAGCAGTAGCTTAATAAATTAACTACTTCCTGGTATGGTTACTGTACTGGTAACTCCCGAAAAGAATCTGGATTGTGGTGAGGGAACAGAGTAAAAAGCTCATTTAGGACCTGCAGTTACGAAGGGGGGTAGGCAGTTGTATATGAGGGAGTAAACCTTCTGAGAATAAAAACAGCTGGAGCTTGTTAAGGTAATTACACAGGGGGAAAGGATAATGTACTGGGAACTCCTCAGTAGAATCTGATTTGTGGTGAGGGGAGAGAGATAAAAGCTCATTTAGGAACGACATGAACATGCTGTGTAGGTAGCTGTTTATCAGTAAATATCTCCACTGAGATTAAGAAAAGCAGTAGCTTAATAAATTAAGTACTTCCTGGTATGGTTACTGTACTGGTAACTCCCCAAAAGAATCTGGATTGTGGTGAGGGGAACAGAGAAAAAAGCTCATTTAGGACCTGCACTTACGAAGGGGGGTAGGCAGCTGTATATCAGGAGTAAACCTTCTGAGAATAAAAACAGCTGGAGCTTGTTAAGGTAATTACACAGGGGAAAGGATAATGTACTGGGAACTCCTCAGAAGAATCTGATTTTTGGTGAGGGGAGAGAGATAAAAGCTCATTTAGTAACGACATGAACATGCTGCATACGTAGCTGTTTATCAGTAAATATCTCCACTGAGATTAAGAAAAGCAGTAGCTTAATAAATTAAGTACTTCCTGGTATGGTTACTGTACTGGTAACTCGCCAAAAGAATCTGGATTGTGGTGAGGGAACAGAGAAAAAATCTCATTTAGGACCTGCACTTACGAAGGGTGTAGGCAGCTGTATATCAGGGAGTAAACCTTCTGAGAAT
>NW_025956046.1:0-50656 GCF_023159225.1 Perognathus longimembris pacificus | reverse complement strand
CAAGCTCCAGCTGTTTTTATTCTCAGAAGGTTTACTCCCTGATATACAGCTGCCTACCCCCTTCGTAAGTGCAGGTCCTAAATGAGCTTTTTTCTCTGTTCCCTCACCAGAATCCAGATTCTTTTGGGGAGTTACCAGTACAGTAACCATACCAGGAAGTACTTAATTTATTAAGCTACTGCTTTTCTTAATCTCAGTCTAGATATTCACTGATAAACAGCTACCTACGCAGCATGTTCATGTCGTTCCTAAATGAGCTTTTATCTCTCTCCCCTCACCACCAATCCGATTCTTCTGAGGAGTTTCCAGTACATTTTCCTTTCCCCTGTGGAATTACCTTAACAAGCTCCAGCTGTTTTTATTCTCAGAAGGTTTACTCCCTGATATACAGCTGCCTACCCCCTTCGTAAGCGCAGGTCTTAAATGAGCTTTTTTCTCCGTTCCCTCACCACAATCCAGATTCTTTTGGGGAGTTACCAGTAGAGTAACCATACCAGGATGTACTTAATTTATTAAGCTACTGCTTTTCTTAATCTCAGTAGAGATCTATACTGATAAACAACTACCTACGCAGCATGTTCATGTCGTTCCTAAATGAGCTTTTATCTCTCTCCCCTCACCACAAATCAGATTCTTCTCAGGAGTTCCCAGTACATTATCCTTTCCCCTGTGTAATTACCTTAACAAGCTCCGGCTGTTTTTATTCTCAGAAGGTTTACTCCCTGATATACAACTGCCTACCACCTTCGTATGTGCAGGTCCTAAATGAGCTTTTTTCTCTGTTCCCTCACCAAAATCCAGATTCTTTTGGGGAGTTACCAGTACAGTAACCATACCAGGAAGTACTTAATTTATTAAGCTACTGCTTTTCTTAATCTCAGTGGAGATATTTACTGATAAACAGCTAGGTACGCTGCATGTTCATGTCGTTCCTAAATGAGCTTTTATCTCTCTCCCGTCACCACAAATCAGATTCTTCTGAGGACTTCCCAGTACATTATCCTTTCCCCTGTGTAATTACCTTAACAAGCTCCAGCTGTTTTTTATTCTCAGAATGTTTACTCCCTGATATACAGCTGCCTACCCCCTTCGTAAGTACAGGTCCTAAATGAGCTTTTTTTCGCTGTTCCCTCACCACAATCCAGATTCTTTTGGGGAGTTCCCAGTACAGTAACCATACCAGGAAGTACTTAATTTATTAAACTACTGCTTTTCTTAATCTCAGTGGAGATATTTCCTGATAAACAGCTACCTACGCAGCATGTTCATGTCGTTCCTAAATGAGCTTTTATCTCTCTCCCCTCACCACAAATCAGATTCTTCTGAGGAGTTCCCAGTACATTATCCTTTCCCCTGTGTAATTACCTTAACAAGCTCCAGCTGTTTTTATTCTCAGAAGGTTTACTCCCTGATATACAGTTGCCTACCCCCTTCGTAAGTGCAGGTCCTAAATGAGCTTTTTCTCTGTTCCCTCACCACAATCCAGATTCTTTTGGGAGTTACCACTACAGTAAGCATACCAGGAAGTACTTAATTTATTAAGCAACTGCTTTTCTTAATCTCAGTGGAGATATCTACTGATAAACAGCTACCTACCCAGCATGTTCATATCGTTCCTATATGAGCTTTTATCTCTCTCCCCTCACGACAAATCAGATTCTTCTGTAAAGTTGCCAGTACATTATCCTTTCCCCTGTGTAATTACCTTAACAAGCTCCAGCTGTTTTTATTCTCAGAAGTTTTACTCCCTGATATACAGCTGCCTACTGTTTCGTAAGTGCAGGTCCTAAATGAGCTTTTTTCTCTGTTCCCTCACCACATTCCAGATTCTTTTGGGGAGTTACCAGTACAGTATCCATACAAGGAAGTACTTAATTTATTACACTACTGCTTTTATTAATCTCAGTGGAGATATTTACTGATAAACAGCTACGTTTGCAGCATGTTCATGTCGTTCCTAAATGAGCTTTTATGTCTCTCCCCTCACCACAAATCAGATTTTTCTGAGGATTTCCCAGTACATTATCCTTTCCAGTGTGTAATTACCTTAACAAGCTCCAGCTGTTTTTATTCTCAGTTGTTTTACTCCCTGATATACAGCTGCCTACCGTTTCGTAAGTGCAGGTCCTAAATGAGCTTTTTCCTCTGTTCCCTCACCACACTCCAGATTCTTTTGGGGAGTTACCAGTACAGTATCCATACCAGGAAGTACTTAATTTATTACGCTACTGCTTTTCTTAATCTCAGTGGAGATATTTACTGATAAACAGCTACCTACGCAGCATGTTCATGTCGTTACTAAAGGAGATTTTTTATGTGTTCCCTCACCACAATCCAGAGTCTTTTGGGGAGTTACCAGTACAGTAACCATAGCAGGAAGTACTTAATTTATTAAGCTACTGCTTTTCTTAATCTCAGTGGAGATATTTACTGATAAACAGCTACGTATACAGCATGTTCATGTCGTTCTTAAATGAGCTTTTATCTCTCTCCCCTCACCACAAATTAGATTCTTCTGAGGAGTTCCCAGTACATTATCCTTTCCCCTGTGTAATTACCTTAACAAGCTCCAGCTGTTTTTATTCTCAGAAGGTTTACTCCCTGATATACAGCAGCCTACCCCCTTCGTAAGTGCAGGTCCTAAATGAGATTTTTTCTCTGTTCCCTCACCACAATCCAGATTCTTTTGGGGAGTTACCAGTACAGTAACCATACCAGGAAGTACTTAATTTATTAAGCTACTGCTTTTCTTAATTTCAGTGGAGATATTTACTAATAAACAGGTACCTACGCAGCATGTTCATGTCATTCCTAAATGAGCTTTTATCTCTCTCCCCTCACCACAAATCAGATTCTTCTGAGGAGTTCCCAGTACATTATCCTTTCCCCTGTGTAATTACCTTAACAAGCTTCAGCTGTTTTTATTCTCAGCAGGGTTACTCCCTGATATACAGCTGCCTACCCCCTTCGTATGTGCACGTCCTAAATGAGCTTTTTTCTCTGTTGTCTAAGCAAAATTCAGATTCTTTTGGGGAGTTACCAGTACAGTAACCATACCAGGAAGTACTTAATTTACTAAGCTACTGCTTTTCTTAATCTAAGTGGAGATACTTCCTGATAAACAGATACCTACGCAGCATGTTCATGTCGTTCCTAAATTAGCTTTTATCTCTCTCCCCTCACCACAAATCAGATTCTTCTGAGGAATTCCCAGTACATTATCCTTTCCCCTGTTTAATTACCTGAACAAGCTCCAGCTGTTTTTATTCTCAAAAGGTTTATTCCCTGATATACAGCTGCCTACCCCCTTCGTAAGTGGAGGTCCTAAATGAGCTTTTTTCTCTGTTCCCTCACCACAATCCAGATTCTTTTGGGGAGTTACCAGTACAGCAACCATACCAGGAAGTATTTAATTTATTAAGCTACTGCTTTTCTTAATCTCAGTGGAGATATTTACTGATAAAAAGCTACCTACGCAGCATGTTCATGTCGTTCCTAAATGAGCTTTTTTCTCGGTTCCCTCACCACAGTCCAGATTCTTTGGGGAGTTACCAGTACATTGTCCATACCAGAAAGTACGTAATTTATTAAGCTACTGCTTTTCTTAATCTCAGTGGAAATATTTACTGATAAACAGCTATGTATGCAGCATGTTCATGTCGTTCCTAAATGAGCTTTTATCTCTCTCCCCTCACCACAAATCAGATTCTTCTGAGGGGTTCCCAGTACATTATCCTTTCCCCTGTGTAATTACCTTAACAAGCTCCAGCTGTTTTTATTCTCAGAAGGTTTACTCCCTGATATACAGCTGCCTACCCCCTTCGTAAGTGCAGGTCCTAAATGAGCTTTTTTCTCTGTTCCCTCACCACAATCCAGATTCTTTTGGGGAGTTACCAGTACAGTAATCATACCAGGAAGTACTTAATTTATTAAGCTACTGCTTTTCTTAATCTCAGTGGAGATATTTACTGATAAACAGCTACCTACGCAGCATGTTCATGTCGTTCCTAAATGAGCTTTTTTCTCTGTTCCTTCACCACAATCCAGATTCTTTTGGGGAGTTACCAGTACACTATCCATACTAGGAAGTACTTAATTTATTAAGCTACTGCTTTTCTTAATCTCAGTGGAGATATTTACTGATAAACAGCTACGTATGCAGCACGTTCATGTCGTTAATAAATGAGCTATTATCTCTCTCCCCTCACACAAATCAGATTCTTCTGAGGATTTCCCAGTACATTATCCGTTCACCTGTGCTATTACCTTAACAAGATCCAGCTGTTTTTATTCTCAGAAGGTTTACTCCCTGATATACAGCTGCCTACCCCCTTCGTAAGTGCAGGTCCTAAATCAACTTTTTTCTCTGTTCCCTCACCACAATCTACATTCTTTTGGGGAGTTACCAGTACAGTAACCATACCAGGAAGTACTTAATTTATTAAGCTACTGCTTTTCTGAATCTCAGTGGAGATATTTACTGATAAACAGCTACCTACGCAGCATGTTCATGTCGTTCCTAAATGAGCTTTTATCTCTCTCCCCTCACCACAAATCAGATTCTTCTGAGGAATTCCCAGTACATTATCCTTTCCCCTGTGTAATTACCTTAACAAGCTCCAGCTGTTTTTATTCTCAGAAGGTTTACTACCTGATATACAGCTGCCTACCCCCTTCGTAAGTGCAGGTCCTAAATGAGCTTTTTTCTCTGTTCCCTCACCACAATCCAGATTCTTTTGGGGAGTTACCAGTACAGTATCCATAGGAGGAAGTACTTAATTTATTAAGCTACTGCTTTTCTTAATCTCAGTGGAGATGTTTACTGATAAACAGCTACCTACGCAGCATGTTCATGTCGTTCATAATGAGCTTTTATCTCTCTCCCCTCACCACAAATCAGATTCTTCTGAGGAGTTCCCAGTACATTATCGTTTCCCCTGTGTAATTACCTTAACAAGCTCCAGCTGTTTTTATTCTCAGAAGGTTTACTCCCTGATATACAGCTGCCTACCCCCTTCGTAAGAGCAGGTCCTAAATCAGCTTTTTTCTCTGTTCCCTCACCACAATCCAGATTCTTTTGGGGAGTTACCAGTACAGTAACCATACCAGGAAGTATTTAATTTATTAAGCTACTGCTTTTCTTAATCTCAGTGGAGATATTTACTGATAAAAAGCTACCTACGCAGCATGTTCATGTCGTTCCTAAATGAGCTTTTTCTCTGTTCCCTCACCACAGTCCAGATTCTTTGGGGAGTTACCAGTACAGTGTCCATACCAGAAAGTACGTAATTTATTAAGTTACTGCTTTTCTTAATCTCAGTGGAAATATGTACTCATGAACAGCTACCTACGCAGCATGTTCATGTCGTTCCTAAATTTGCTTTTATCTCTCTCCCCTCACCACAAATCAGATTCTTCTGAGGAGTTCCCAGTACATTATCCTTTCCCCTGTGTAATTACCTTAACAAGCTCCAGCTGTTTTTATTCTCAGAAGGTTTACTCCCTGATATACAGCTGCCTACCCCCTTCGTAAGTGCAGGTCGTAAATTAGATTTTTTCTCTGTTCCCTCACCACAATCCAGATTCTTTTGGGGAGTTACCAGTACAGTAACCATACCAGGAAGTACTTAATGTATTAAGCTACTGATTTTCTTAATCTCAGTGGAGATATTTACTGATAAACAGATACCTACGCAGCATGTTCATGTCGTTACTAAATGAGATTTTTTCTCTGTTCCCTCACCACAATCCAGATTCTTTTGGGGAGTTACCAGTACAGTATCCATACTAGGAAGTACTTAATTTATTAAGCTACTGCTTTTCTTAATCTCAGTGGAGATATTTACTGATAAACAGCTACGTATGCAGCACGTTCATGTCGTTAATAAATGAGCTATTATCTCTCTCCCCTCACCACAAATCAGATTCTTCTTAGGATTTCCCAGTACATTATCCGTTCCCCTGTGCTATTACCTTAACAAGATCCAGCTGTTTTTATTCTCAGAAGGTTTACTCCCTGATATACAGCTGCCTACCCCCTTCGTAAGTGCAGGTCCTAAATCAGCTTTTTTCTCTGTTCCCTCACCACAATCCACATTCTTTTGGGGAGTTACCAGTACAGTAACCATACCAGGAAGTACTTAATTTATTAAGCTACTGCTTTTCTGAATCTCAGTGGAGATATTTACTGATAAACAGCTACCTACGCAGCTTGTTCATGTCGTTCCTAAATGAGCTTTCTTCTCTCTCCCCTCATCACAAATCAGATTCTTCTGAGGAGTTCCCAGTACATTATCCTTTCCCCTGTGTAATTACCTTAACAAGCTGCAGCTGTTTTTATTCTCAGAAGATTTACTCCCTGATATACAGCTGCCTACCCCCTTCGTAAGTGCAGGTCCTAAATGAGCTTTTTTCTCTGTTCCCTCACCATAATCCAGATTCTTTTGGGGAGTTACCAGTACAGTAACCATACCAGGAAGTACTTAATTTATTAAGCTACTGCTTTTCTTAATCTCAGTGGAGATATTTATGATAAACAGCTACCTAGGCAGCATGTTCATGACGTTCCTAAATGAGCTTTTATCTCTCTCCCCTCACCACAAATCAGATTCTTCTGAGGAGTTCCCAGTACATTATCCTTTCCCCTGTGTAATTACCTTAACAAGCTCCAGCTGTTTTTATTCTCAGAAGGTTTACTCCCTGATATACAGCTGCCTACCCCCTTCGTAAGTGCCGGTCCTAAATGAGCTTTTTTCTCTGTTCCCTCACCACAATCCAGATTCTTTTGGGGAGTTACCAGTACAGTAACCATACCAGGAAGTACTTAATTTATTAAGCTACTGCTTTTCTTAATTTCAGTGGAGATATTTACTGATAAACAGGTACCTACGCAGCATGTTCATGTCATTCCTAAATGAGCTTTTATCTCTCTCCCCTCACCACAAATCACATTCTTCTGAGGAGTTCCCAGTACATTATCCTTTCCCCTGTGGAATTACCTTAACAAGCTCCAGCTGTTTTTATTCTCAGCATGGTTACTCCCTGTTATACAGCTGCCTACCCCCTTCGTAAGTGCAGGTCCTAAATGAGCTTTTTTCTCTGTTCTCTAAGCAAAATTCAGATTCTTTTGTGGAGTTACCAGTACAGTAACCATACCAGGAAGTACTTAATTTACTAAGCTACTGCTTTTCTTAATCTCAGTGGAGATACTTCCTGATAAACAGCTACCTACGCAGCATGTTCATGTCGTTCCTAAATGAGCTTTTATCTCTCTCCCCTCACCACAAATCAGATTCTTCTGAGGAGTTCCCAGTACATTATCCTTTCCCCTGTGTAATTACCTTAACAAGCTCCAGCTGTTTTTATTCTCAGAAGGTTTACTCCCTGATATACAGCTGCCTACCCCCTTCGTAAGTGCAGGTCGTAAATTAGATTTTTTCTCTGTTCCCTCACCACAATCCAGATTCTTTTGGGGAGTTACCAGTACAGTAACCATACCAGGAAGTACTTAATGTATTAAGCTACTGATTTTCTTAATCTCAGTGGAGATATTTACTGATAAACAGCTACCTACGCAGCATGTTCATGTCGTTACTAAAGGAGATTTTTTATGTGTTCCCTTTTCACAATCCAGAGTCTTTTGGGGAGTTACCAGTACAGTAACCATAGCAGGAAGTACTTAATTTATTAAGCTACTGCTTTTCTTAATCTCAGTGGAGATATTTACTGATAAACAGCTACGTATACAGCATGTTCATGTCGTTCCTAAATGAGCTTTTATCTCTCACCCTCACCACAAATCAGATTCTTCTGAGGAGTTCAAAGTACATTATCCTTTCCCCTGTGTAATTACCTTAACAAGCTCCAGCTGTTTTTATTCTCAGAAGGTTTACTCCCTGATATACAGCTGCCTACGCCCTTCGTAAGAGCAGGTCTTAAATGAGCTTTTTTCTCCGTTCCCTCACCACAATCCAGATTCTTTTGGGGAGTTACCTGTAGAGTAACCAAACCAGGAAGTACTTAATTTATTAAACTACTGCTTTTCTTAATCTCAGTGGAGATATATACTGATAAACAACTACCTACGCAGCATGTTCATGTCGCTCCTAAATGAGCTTTTATCTCTCTCCCCTCACCACAAATCAGATTCTTCTGAGGAGTTCCCAGCACATTATCCTTTCCCCTGTGTAATTACCTTAACAAGCTCCGGCTGTTTTTATTCTCAGAAGGTTTACTCCCTGATATACAGCTGCCTACCCCCTTCGTAAGTGCAGGTCCTAAATGAGCTTTTTTCTCTGTTCCCTCACCACAATCCAGTTTCTTTTGGGGAGTTACCAGTACAGTAACGATACCAGGAAGTACTTAATTTATTAAGCTACTTCTTTTCTTAATCTCAATGGAGATATTTACTGATAAACAGCTACCTACGCAGCATGTTCATGTCGTTCCTAAATGAGCTTTTTTCTCTGTTCCCTCACCAAAATCCAGATTCTTTTGGGGAGTTACCATTAAACTATCCATACAAGGAAGTACTTAATTTATTAAGCTACTGCTTTTCTTAATCTCAGTGGAGATATTTACTGATAAACAGCTACGTAAGCAGCATGTTCATGTCGTTCCTAAATGAGCTTTTATCTCTCTCCCCTCAGCACAAATCAGATTCTTCTGAGGAGTTTCCAGTACATTATCCTTTCCCCTGTGTAATTACCTTAACAAGCTCCAGCTGTTTTTATTCTCAGAAGGTTTACTCCCTGATATACAGCTGCCTACCCCCTTCGTAAGTGCAGGTCCTAAATGAGCTTTTTTCTCTGTTCCCTCACCAGAATCCAGATTCTTTTGGGGAGTTACCAGTACAGTAACCATACCAGGAAGTACTTAATTTATTAAGCTACTGCTTTTCTTAATCTCAGTCTAGATATTCACTGATAAACAGCTACCTACGCAGCATGTTCATGTCGTTCCTAAATGAGCTTTTATCTCTCTCCCCTCACCACCAATCCGATTCTTCTGAGGAGTTTCCAGTACATTTTCCTTTCCCCTGTGGAATTACCTTAACAAGCTCCAGCTGTTTTTATTCTCAGAAGGTTTACTCCCTGATATACAGCTGCCTACCCCCTTCGTAAGCGCAGGTCTTAAATGAGCTTTTTTCTCCGTTCCCTCACCACAATCCAGATTCTTTTGGGGAGTTACCAGTAGAGTAACCATACCAGGATGTACTTAATTTATTAAGCTACTGCTTTTCTTAATCTCAGTAGAGATCTATACTGATAAACAACTACCTACGCAGCATGTTCATGTCGTTCCTAAATGAGCTTTTATCTCTCTCCCCTCACCACAAATCAGATTCTTCTCAGGAGTTCCCAGTACATTATCCTTTCCCCTGTGTAATTACCTTAACAAGCTCCGGCTGTTTTTATTCTCAGAAGGTTTACTCCCTGATATACAACTGCCTACCACCTTCGTATGTGCAGGTCCTAAATGAGCTTTTTTCTCTGTTCCCTCACCAAAATCCAGATTCTTTTGGGGAGTTACCAGTACAGTAACCATACCAGGAAGTACTTAATTTATTAAGCTACTGCTTTTCTTAATCTCAGTGGAGATATTTACTGATAAACAGCTAGGTACGCTGCATGTTCATGTCGTTCCTAAATGAGCTTTTATCTCTCTCCCGTCACCACAAATCAGATTCTTCTGAGGACTTCCCAGTACATTATCCTTTCCCCTGTGTAATTACCTTAACAAGCTCCAGCTGTTTTTATTCTCAGAATGTTTACTCCCTGATATACAGCTGCCTACCCCCTTCGTAAGTACAGGTCCTAAATGAGCTTTTTTCGCTGTTCCCTCACCACAATCCAGATTCTTTTGGGGAGTTCCCAGTACAGTAACCATACCAGGAAGTACTTAATTTATTACGCTACTGCTTTTCTTAATCTCAGTGGAGATATTTACTGATAAACAGCTACCTACGCAGCATGTTCATGTCGTTACTAAAGGAGATTTTTTATGTGTTCCCTCACCACAATCCAGAGTCTTTTGGGGAGTTACCAGTACAGTAACCATAGCAGGAAGTACTTAATTTATTAAGCTACTGCTTTTCTTAATCTCAGTGGAGATATTTACTGATAAACAGCTACGTATACAGCATGTTCATGTCGTTCCTAAATGAGCTTTTATCTCTCACCCTCACCACAAATCAGATGCTTCTGAGGAGTTCAAAGTACATTATCCTTTCCCCTGTGTAATTACCTTAACAAGCTCCAGCTGTTTTTATTCTCAGAAGGTTTACTCCCTGATATACAGCTGCCTACCCCCTTCGTAAGTGCACGTCCTAAATGAGCTTTTTTCTCTGTTCCCTAACCACAATCCAGATTCTTTTGGGGAGTTACCAGTACAGTAACCATACCAGGAAGTACTTAATTTATTAAGCTACTGCTTTTCGTAATCTCAGTGGAGATATTCACTGATAAACAGCTACCTATGCAGCATGTTCACGTCGTTCCTAAATGAGCTTTTATCTCTCTCCCCTCACCACCAATCCGATTCTTCTGAGGAGTTTCCAGTACATTTTCCTTTCCCCTGTGTAATTACCTTAACAAGCTCCAGCTGTTTTTATTCTCAGAAGGTTTACTCCCTGATATACAGCTGCCTACCCCCTTCGTAAGTGCAGGTCTTAAATGACCTTTTTTCTCTCTTCCCTCACCACAATCCAGATTATTTTGGGGAGTTACAAGTACAGTATCCATACCAGGAAGTACTTAATTTATTAAGCTACTGCTTTTCTTAATCTCAGTGGAGATATTTACTGATAAACATCTACGTATACAGCATGTTCATGTCGTTCTTAAATGAGCTTTTATCTCTCTGCTCTCACCACAAATCAGATTCTTCTGAGGAGTTCCCAGTACATTATCCTTTCCCCTGTGTAATTACCTTAACAAGCTCCTGCTGTTTTTATTCTCAGAAGTTTTACTCCCTGATATACAGCTGCCTACCGTTTCGTAAGTGCAGGTCCTAAATGAGCTTTTTTCTCTGTTCCCTCACCACACTCCAGATTCTTTTGGGGAGTTACCAGTACAGTATCCATACCAGGAAGTACTAAATTTATTACACTACTGCTTTTATTAATCTCAGTGGAGATATTTACTGATAAAAAGCTACGTTTGCAGCATGCTCATGTCGTTCCTAAATGAGCTTTTATCTCTCTCCCCTCACCACAAATCAGATTCTTCTGAGGAGTTCCCAGTTCATTATCCTTTCCCCTGTGTAATTACCTTAAGAAGCTCCAGCTGTTTTTATTTTCACTAGGTTTACTCCCTGATATACAGCCGCCTACCCCTTCGTAAGTGCAGGTCCTAAATGAGCTTTTTTCTCTGTTCCCTCACCACACTCCAGATTCTTTTGGGGCGTTACCAGTACAGTATCCATACCAGGAAGTACTTAATTTATTACACTACTGATTTTATTAATCTCAGTGGAGATATTTACTGATAAACAGCTACGTTTGCAGCATGTTCATGTCGTTCCTAAATGAGCTTTTTTCTCTGTTCCCTCACCACAATCCAGATTCTTTTGGGGAGTTACCAGTACAGTATCCCTACCAGGAAGTACTTAATTTATTACGCTTCTGCTTTTCTTAATCTCAGTGGAGATATTTACTGATAAACAGCTACGTTTGCAGCATGTTCATGTCGTTCCTAAATGAGCTTTTATCTCTCTCCCCTCAGCACAAATCAGATTCTTCTGAGGAGTTCCCAGTACATTATCCTTTCCCCTGTGTAATTACCTTAACAAGCTCCAGCTGTTTTTATTCTCAGAAGGTTCACTCCCTGATAAACAGCTGCCTACCCCTTTCTTTTTTTTTTTTTTTTTTTGGCCAGTCCTGGGCTTTGGACTCAGGGCCTGAGCACTGTCCATGCCTTCTTCCCGCTCAAGGCTAGCAGTCTGCCACTTGAGCCACAGCGCCGCTTCTGGCCGTTTTCTGTATATGTGGTGCTGGGGAATCGAACCTAGGGCCTCGTGTATCTGAGGCAGGCACTCTTGCCGCTAGGCTATATCCCCAGCCCCTTGCCTACCCCTTTCTTAAGTGCAAGGCCTAAATGAGCTTTTTTCTCTGTTCCCTCACCACAATCCAGATTCTTTTGGGGATTTACTAGTACAGTAACCATACCAGGAAGTACTTAATTTATTAAGCTACTGCTTTTCTTAATCTCAGTGGAGATATTTACTGATAAACAGCTACGTTTGAAGCATGTTCATATCGTTCCTAAATGAGCTTTTATCTCTCTCCCCTCACCACAAATCAGATTCTTCTGAGGAGTTCCCAGTACATTATCCTTTCCCCTGTGTAATTACCTTAACAAGCTCCAGCTGTTTTTATTCTCAGAAGGTTTACTCCCTGATATACTGCTGCCTACCCCTTTCTTAAGTGCAAGTCCTAAATGAGCTTTTTTCTCTGTTCCCTCACCAAAATCCAGATTCTTTTGGGGAGTTACCAGTACAGTAACCATACCAGGAAGTACTTAATTTATTAAGCTACTGCTTTTCTTAATCTCAGTGGAGATATTATCTGAAAAACAGCTACCTAAGCAGCATGTTCATGTCGTTCCTAAATGAGCTTTTTTCTCTGTTTCCTCACCACAATCCAGATTCTTTTGGGGAGTTACCAGTACAGTATCCATACCAGGAAGTACTTAATTTATTAAGCTACTGCTTTTCTTAATCTCAGTGGAGATATTTACTGATAAACAGCTACCTACGCAGCATGATCATGTCGTTCCTAAATGAGCTTTTATCTCTCTCCCCTCATCACAAATAAGATTCTTCTGAGTTGTTCCCAGTACATTATTCTTTCCCCTGTGTAATTACCTTAACAAGCTCCAGCTGTTTTTATTCTCAGAATGTTTACTCCCTGATATACAGCTGCCTAGCCCCTTCGTAAGTGCAGGTCCTAAATGAGCTTTTTTCTCTGTTCCCTCACCACAATCCTGATTCTTTTGGGGAGTTACCAGTACAGTAAACATACCAGGAAGTACTTAATTTATTAAGCTACTGCTTTTCTTAATCTCAGTGGAGATATTTACTGATAAACAGCTACGTATGCAGCATGTTCATGTCGTTCCTAAATGAGCTTTTATCTCTCTCCCCTCACCACAAATCAGATTCTTCTGAGGAGTTCCCAGTACAATAACCTTTCCCCTGTGTAATTACCTTAACAAGCTCCAGCTGTTTTTATTCTCCGAAGGTTAACTCCGTGATATACACCAGCCTACCCCCTTCCAAATTGCAGGTCCTAAATGAGCTTTTTACTCTGTTCCCTCACCACAATTCAGATTCTTTTGGGGAGTTACCAGTACAGTAACCATACCAGGAAGTACTTAATTTATTAAGCTACTGCTTTTCTTAATCTCAGTGGATTTATTTACTGACAAACAGCTACCTTCGCAGCATGTTCATGTCGTTCCTAAATGAGCTTTTATCTGTCTCCCCTCACCACAAATCAGATTCTTCTGAGGAGTTCCCAGTACATTATCCTTTCCCCTGTGTAATTACCTTAACAAGCTCCAGCTGTTTTTATTCTCAGAAGTTTTACTCCCTGATATACAGCTGCCTACCGTTTCGTAAGTGCAGGTCCTAAATGAGCTTTTTTCTCTGTTCCCTCACCACAATCCAGATTCTTTTGGGGAGTTACCAGTACAGTATCCATACCAGGAAGTACTTAATTTATTACGCTACTGCTTTTCTTAATCTCAGTGGAGATATTTACTGATAAACAGCTACCTATGCAGCATGTCCATGTCGTTCCTAAATGAGCTTTTTTCTCTGTTCCCTCACGACAAATGAGATTCTTCTGTGGAGTTCCCAGCACATTATCCTTTCCCCTGTGTAATTACCTTAACAAGCTCCAGCTGTTTTTATTTTCACTAGGTTTACTCCCTGATATACAGCCGCCTACCCCTTCGTAAGTGCAGGTCCTAAATGAGCTTTTTTCTCTGTTCCCTCACCACAATCCAGATTCTTTTGGGGAGTTACCAGTACAGTATCCATACCAGGAAGTACTTAATTTATTACGCTTCTGCTTTTCTTAATCTCAGTGGAGATATTTACTGATAAACAGCTACGTTTGAAGCATGTTCATATCGTTCCTAAATGAGCTTTTATCTCTCTCCCCTCACCACAAATCAGATTCTTCTGAGGAGTTCCCAGTACATTATCCTTTCCCCTGTGTAATTACCTTAACAAGCTCCAGCTGTTTTTATTCTCAGAAGGTTTACTCCCTGATATACTGCTGCCTACCCCTTTCTTAAGTGCAAGTCCTAAATGAGCTTTTTTCTCTGTTCCCTCACCAAAATCCAGATTCTTTTGGGGAGTTACCAGTACAGTAACCATACCAGGAAGTACTTAATTTATTAAGCTACTGCTTTTCTTAATCTCAGTGGAGATATTATCTGAAAAACAGCTACCTAAGCAGCATGTTCATGTCGTTCCTAAATGAGCTTTTTTCTCTGTTTCCTCACCACAATCCAGATTCTTTTGGGGAGTTACCATTACAGTATCCATACCAGGAAGTACTTAATTTATTAAGCTACTGCTTTTCTTAATCTCAGTGGAGATATTTACTGATAAACAGCTACCTACGCAGCATGTTCATGTCGTTCCTAAATGAGCTTTTATCTCTCTCCCCTCATCACAAATCAGATTCTTCTGAGGAGTTTCCAGTACATTATCCTTTCCCCTGTGTAATTACCATAACAATCTCCAGATGTTTTTATTCTCAGAAGGTTTACTCCCTGATATACAACTGCCTACCACCTTCGTAAGTGCAGGCCCTAAATGAGCTTTTTTCTCTGTTCCCTCACCACAATCCAGATTCTTTTGGGGAGTTACCAGTACAGAAACCATACCAGGAAGTACTTAATTTATTAAGCTACTGCTTTTCTTAATCTCAGTGGAGATATTTACTGATAAACAGCTACCTACCCAGCATGTTCATGTCGTTCATAAATGAGCTTTTATCTCTCTCCTGTCACCACAAATCAGATTCTTCTGAGGAGCTCCCAGTACATTATCCTTTCCCCTGTGTAATTACCTTCACAAGCTCCAGCTGTTTTTATTCTCAGAATGTTTACTCCCTGATATACAACTGCCTAGCCCCTTCGTAAGTGCAGGTCCTAAAGGAGCTTTTTTCTCTGTTCCCTCACCACAATCCAGAATCTTTTGGGCAGTTACCAGTACAGTAAACATACCAGGAAGTACTTAATTTATTAAGCTACTGCTTTTCTTAATCTCAGTGGAGATATCTACTGATAAACAGCTACCTACCCAGCATGTTCATATCGTTCCTAAATGAGCTTTTATCTCTCTCCCCTCACGACAAATCAGATTCTTCTGTGGAGTTGCCAATACATTATCCTTTCCCCTGTGTAATTACCATAACAAGCTCCAGCTGTTTTTATTCTCAGAAGTTTTACTCCCTGATATACAGCTGCCTACCGTTTCTTAAGTGCAGGTCCCAAATGAGCTTTTTTCTCTGTTCCCTCACCACACTCCAGATTCTTTTGGGGCGTTACCAGTACAGTATCCATACCAGGAAGTACTTAATTTATTACACTACTGCTTTTATTAATCTCAGTGGAGATATTTACTTATAAACAGCTACGTTTGCAGCATGTTCATGTCGTTCCTAAAAGAGCTTTTTTCTCTGTTCCCTCACCACAATCCAGATTCTTTTGGGGAGTTACCAGTACAGTATCCATACCAGGAAGTACTTAATTTATTAAGCTACTGCTTTTCTTAATCTCAGTGGAGATATCTACTGATAAACAGCTACCTACCCACCATGTTCATGTCGTTCCTAAATGAGCGTTTTTCTCTCTCCCCTCAGGACAAATGAGATTCTTCTGTGGAGTTCCCAGCACATTATCCTTTCCCCTGTGTAATTACCTTAACAAGCTACAGCTGTTTTTATTTTCACTAGGTTTACTCCCTGATATACAGCCGCCTACCCCTTCGTAAATGCAGGTCCTAAATGAGCTTTTTTCTCTGTTCATTCACCACAATCCAGATTCTTTTGGGGAGTTACCAGTACAGTATCCCTACCAGGAAGTACTTAATTTATTACGCTTCTGCTTTTCTTAATCTCAGTGGAGATATTTACTGATAAACAGCTACGTTTGCAGCATGTTCATGTCGTTCCTAAATGAGCTTTTATCTCTCTCCCCTCAGCACAAATCAGATTCTTCTGAGGAGTTCCCAGTACATTATCCTTTCCCCTGTGTAATTACCTTAACAAGCTCCAGCTGTTTTTATTCTCAGAAGGTTCACTCCCTGATAAACAGCTGCCTACCCTTTTCTTTTTTTTTTTTTTTTTGGCCAGTCCTGGGCCTTGGACTCAGGGCCTGAGCACTGTCCATGGCTTCTTCCCGCTCAAGGCTAGCACTCTGCCACTTGAGCCACAGCGCCGCTTCTGGCCGTTTTCTGTATATGTGGTGCTGGGGAATCGAACCTAGGGCCTCGTGTATCTGAGGCAGGCACTCTTGCCGCTAGGCTATATCCCCAGCCCCTTGCCTACCCCTTTCTTAAGTGCAAGGCCTAAATGAGCTTTTTTCTCTGTTCCCTCACCACAATCCAGATTCTTTTGGGGATTTACTAGTACAGTAACCATACCAGGAAGTACTTAATTTATTAAGCTACTGCTTTTCTTAATCTCAGTGGAGATATTTACTGATAAACAGCTACCTAAGCAGCATGTTCATGTCGTTCCTAAATGAGCTTTTTTCTCTGTTTCCTCACCACAATCCAGATTCTTTTGGGGAGTTACCATTAGAGTATCCATACCAGGAAGGACTTAATTTATTAAGCTACTGCTTTTCTTAATCTCAATGGAGATATTTACTGATAAACAGCTACCTACGCAGCATGATCATGTCGTTCCTAAATGAGCTTTTATCTCTCTCCCCTCATCACAAATCAGATTCTTCTGAGTTGTTCCCAGTACATTTTCCTTTCCCCTGTGTAATTACCTTAACAAGCTCCAGCTGTTTTTATTCTCAGAATGTTTACTCCCTGATATACAGCTGCCTAGCCCCTTCGTAAGTGCAGGTCCTAAATGAGCTTTTTTCTCTGTTCCCTCACCACAATCCTGATTCTTTTGGGGAGTTACCAGTACAGTAAACATACCAGGAAGTACTTAATTTATTAAGCTACTGCTTTTCTTAATCTCAGTGGAGATATTTACTGATAAACAGCTACGTATGCAGCATGTTCATGTCGTTCCTAAATGAGCTTTTATCTCGCTCCCCTCACCACGAATCAGATTCTTCTGAGGAGTTCCCAGTACATTATCCTTTCCCCTGTGTAATTACCTTAACAAGCTCCAGCTGTTTTTATTGTCCGAAGGTTAACTCCGTGATATACACCAGCCTACCCCCTTCAAAATTGCAGGTCCTAAATTAGCTTTTTACTCTGTTCCCTCACCACAATCCAGATTCTTTTGGGGAGTTACCAGTACAGTAACCATACCAGGAAGTACTTAATTTATTAAGCTACTGCTTTTCTTAATCTCAGTGGATTTATTTACTGACAAACAGCTACCTTCGCAGCATGTTCATGTCGTTCCAAAATGAGCTTTTATCTGTCTCCCCTCACCACAAATCAGATTCTTCTGAGGAGTTCCCAGTACATTATCCTTTCCCCTGTGTAATTACCTTAATAAGCTCCAGCTGTTTTTATTCTCAGAAGTTTTACTCCCGGATATACAGCTGCCTACCCCCTTCGTAAGTGCCGGTCCTAAATAAGCTTTTTTCTCTGTTCCCTCACCATAATCCAGATTCTTTTGGTTAGTTACCAGTACAGTAACCATACCAGGAAGTACTTAATTTATTAAGCTACTGCTTTTCTTAATCTCAGTGGAGATATTTACTGATAAACAGCTACATACGCAGCATGTTCATGTCGTTCTTAAATGAGCTTTTATCTCTCTCCCCTCACCACAAATCAGATTCTTCTGAGGAGTTCCCAGTACATTATCCTTTCCCCTGTGTAATTACCTTAACAAGCTCCAGCTGTTTTTATTCTCAGAAGGTTTACTCCCTGATAAACAGGTGCCTACCCCCTTCGTAAGAGCAGGTCATAAATGAGCTTTTTTCTCTGTTCCCTCACCACAATCCAGATTATTTTGGGGAGTTACCAGTAGAGTAACCATACCAGGAAGTACTTAATTTATTAAGCTACTGCTTTTCTTAATCTCAGTGGAGATATTATCTGAAAAACAGCTACCTAAGCAGCATGTTCATGTCGTTCCTAAATGAGCTTTTTTCTCTGTTTCCTCACCACAATCCAGATTCTTTTGGGGAGTTACCATTACAGTATCCATACCAGGAAGTACTTTATTTATTAAGCTACTGCTTTTCTTAATCTCAGTGGAGATATTTACTGATAAACAGCTACCTACGCAGCATGTTCATGTCGTTCCTAAATGAGCTTTTATCTCTCTCCCCTCATCACAAATCAGATTCTTCTGAGGAGTTTCCAGTACATTATCCTTTCCCCTGTGTAATTACCATAACAATCTCCAGATGTTTTTATTCTCAGAAGGTTTACTCCCTGATATACAACTGCCTACCACCTTCGTAAGTGCAGGTCCTAAATGAGCTTTTTTCTCTGTTCCCTCACCACAATCCAGATTCTTTTGGGGAGTTACCAGTACAGTAAGCATACCAGGAAGTACTTAATTTATTAAGCTACTGCTTTTCTTAATCTCAGTGGAGATATTTACTGATAAACAGCTACCTACCCAGCATGTTCATGTCGTTCCTAAATGAGCTTTTATCTCTCTCCTGTCACCACAAATCAGATTCTTCTGAGGAGCTCCCAGTACATTATCCTTTCCCCTGTGTAATTACCTTCACAAGCTCCAGCTGTTTTTATTCTCAGAATGTTTACTCCCTGATATACAACTGCCTAGCCCCTTCGTAAGTGCAGGTCCTAAAGGAGCTTTTTTCTCTGTTCCCTCACCACAATCCAGATTCTCTTGGGGAGTTACCAGTACAGTAACCATATCAGGAAGTACTTAATTTATTAAGCTACTGCTTTTCTTAATCTCAGTGGAGATATTTACTAATAAACAGCTACCTACGCAGCATCTTCATGTCGTTCCTAAATGAGCTTTTATCTCTCCCCCCTCACCACAAATCAGATTCTTCTGAGGAGTTCCCAGTACATTATCCTTTCCCCTGTGTAATTACCTTAACAAGCTCCTGCTGTTTTTATTCTCAGAAGGTTTAATCCCTGATATACAGCTGCCTACCCCCTTCGTAAGTAGAGGTCCTAAATGAGCTTTTTTCTCTGTTCCCTCACCACAATCCAGAATCTTTTGGGGAGTTACCAGTACAGTAAACATACCAGGAAGTACTTAATTTATTAAGCTACTGCTTTTCTTAATCTCAGTGGAGATATCTACTGATAAACAGCTACCTACCCAGCATGTTCATATCGTTCCTAAATGAGCTTTTATCTCTCTCCCCTCACGACGAATCAGATTCTTCTGTGGAGTTGCCAATACATTATCCTTTCCCCTGTGTAATTACCATAACAAGCTCCAGCTGTTTTTATTCTCAGAAGTTTTACTCCCTGATATACAGCTGCCTACCGTTTCTTAAGTGCAGGTCCCAAATGAGCTTTTTTCTCTGTTCCCTCACCACACTCCAGATTCTTTTGGGGCGTTACCAGTACAGTATCCATACCAGGAAGTACTTAATTTATTACACTACTGCTTTTATTAATCTCAGTGGAGATATTTACTTATAAACAGCTACGTTTGCAGCATGTTCATGTCGTTCCTAAATGAGCTTTTTTCTCTGTTCCCTCACCACAATCCAGATTCTTTTGGGGAGTTACCAGTACAGTATCCATACCAGGAAGTACTTAATTTATTAAGCTACTGCTTTTCTTAATCTCAGTGGAGATATCTACTGATAAACAGCTACCTACCCACCATGTTCATGTCGTTCCTAAATGAGCGTTTTTCTCTCTCCCCTCACGACAAATGAGATTCTTCTGTGGAGTTCCCAGCACATTATCCTTTGCCCTGTGTAATTACCTTAACAAGCTACAGCTGTTTTTATTTTCACTAGGTTTACTCCCTGATATACAGCCGCCTACCCCTTCGTAAATGCAGGTCCTAAATGAGCTTTTTTCTCTGTTCATTCACCACAATCCAGATTCTTTTGGGGAGTTACCAGTACAGTATCCCTACCAGGAAGTACTTAATTTATTACGCTTCTGCTTTTCTTAATCTCAGTGGAGATATTTACTGATAAACAGCTACGTTTGCAGCATGTTCATGTCGTTCCTAAATGAGCTTTTATCTCTCTCCCCTCAGCACAAATCAGATTCTTCTGAGGAGTTCCCAGTACATTATCCTTTCCCCTGTGTAATTACCTTAACAAGCTCCAGCTGTTTTTATTCTCAGAAGGTTCACTCCCTGATAAACAGCTGCCTACCCCTTTCTTTTTTTTTTTTTTTTGGCCAGTCCTGGGCCTTGGACTCAGGGCCTGAGCACTGTCCATGGCTTCTTCCCGCTCAAGGCTAGCACTCTGCCACTTGAGCCACAGCGCCGCTTCTGGCCGTTTTCTGTATATGTGGTGCTGGGGAATCGAACCTAGGGCCTCGTGTATCTGAGGCAGGCACTCTTGCCGCTAGGCTATATCCCCAGCCCCTTGCCTACCCCTTTCTTAAGTGCAAGGCCTAAATGAGCTTTTTTCTCTGTTCCCTCACCACAATCCAGATTCTTTTGGGGATTTACTAGTACAGTAACCATACCAGGAAGTACTTAATTTATTAAGCTACTGCTTTCTTAATCTCAGTGGAGATATTTACTGATAAACAGCTACCTAAGCAGCATGTTCATGTCGTTCCTAAATGAGCTTTTTTCTCTGTTTCCTCACCACAATCCAGATTCTTTTGGGGAGTTACCATTAGAGTATCCATACCAGGAAGGACTTAATTTATTAAGCTACTGCTTTTCTTAATCTCAATGGAGATATTTACTGATAAACAGCTACCTACGCAGCATGATCATGTCGTTCCTAAATGAGCTTTTATCTCTCTCCCCTCATCACAAATCAGATTCTTCTGAGTTGTTCCCAGTACATTTTCCTTTCCCCTGTGTAATTACCTTAACAAGCTCCAGCTGTTTTTATTCTCAGAATGTTTACTCCCTGATATACAGCTGCCTAGCCCCTTCGTAAGTGCAGGTCCTAAATGAGCTTTTTTCTCTGTTCCCTCACCACAATCCTGATTCTTTTGGGGAGTTACCAGTACAGTAAACATACCAGGAAGTACTTAATTTATTAAGCTACTGCTTTTCTTAATCTCAGTGGAGATATTTACTGATAAACAGCTACGTATGCAGCATGTTCATGTCGTTCCTAAATGAGCTTTTATCTCGCTCCCCTCACCACAAATCAGATTCTTCTGAGGAGTTCCCAGTACATTATCCTTTCCCCTGTGTAATTACCTTAACAAGCTCCAGCTGTTTTTATTGTCCGAAGGTTAACTCCGTGATATACACCAGCCTACCCCCTTCAAAATTGCAGGTCCTAAATGAGCTTTTTACTCTGTTCCCTCACCACAATCCAGATTCTTTTGGGGAGTTACCAGTACAGTAACCATACCAGGAAGTACTTAATTTATTAAGCTACTGCTTTTCTTAATCTCAGTGGATTTATTTACTGACAAACAGCTACCTTCGCAGCATTTTCATGTCGTTCCAAAATGAGCTTTTATCTGTCTCCCCTCACCACAAATCAGATTCTTCTGAGGAGTTCCCAGTACATTATCCTTTCCCCTGTGTAATTACCTTAATAAGCTCCAGCTGTTTTTATTCTCAGAAGTTTTACTCCCGGATATACAGCTGCCTACCCCCTTCGTAAGTGCCGGTCCTAAATAAGCTTTTTTCTCTGTTCACTCACCATAATCCAGATTCTTTTGGTTAGTTACCAGTACAGTAACCATACCAGGAAATACTTAATTTATTAAGCTACTGCTTTTCTTAATCTCAGTGGAGATATTTACTGATAAACAGCTACATACGCAGCATGTTCATGTCGTTCTTAAATGAGCTTTTATCTCTCTCCCCTCACCACAAATCAGATTCTTCTGAGGAGTTCCCAGTACATTATCCTTTCCCCTGTGTAATTACCTTAACAAGCTCCAGCTGTTTTTATTCTCAGAAGGTTTACTCCCTGATAAACAGGTGCCTACCCCCTTCGTAAGAGCAGGTCATAAATGAAGTTTTTTCTCTGTTCCCTCACCACAATCCAGATTATTTTTGGGAGTTACCAGTAGAGTAACCATACCAGGAAGTACTTAGTTTATTTAGCTACTACTTTTCTTAATCTCAGTGGAGATATTTACTGATAAACAGCTACCTAAGCAGCATGTTCATGTCGTTCCTAAATGAGCTTTTTTCTCTGTTCCCTCACCACAATCCAGATTGTTTTGGGGAGTTACCAGTACAGTATCCATACCAGGAAGTACTTAATTTATTAAGCTACTGCTCTTCTTAATCTCAGTGGAGATATTTACTGATAAACAGCTACATTTGCAGCATGTTCATGTCGTTCCTAAATGAGCTTTTATCTCTCTCCCCTCACCACAAATCAGATTCTTCTGAGGAGTTCCCAGTACATTATCCTTTCCCCTGTGTAATTACCTTAACAAGCTCCAGCTGTTTTTATTCTCAGAAGGTTTATTCCCTGAAATACAGGTGCCTACCCCCTTCGTAAGTGCCGATCCTAAATGAGCTTTTTTCTCTGTTCCCTCACCACAATCTAGATTCTTTTGGGGCGTTACCAGTACAGTAACCATACCTGGAAGTACTTAGTTTATTAAGCTACTGCTTTTCTTAATCTCAGTGGAGATATTTACTGATAAACAGCTACCTACGCAGCATGTTCATGTCGTTCCTACATGAGCTTTTTTCTCTGTTCCCTCACCACAATCCAGATTCTTTTGGGGAGTTACCAGTACAGTATCCATACCAGGAAGTACTTAATTTATTAAGCTACTGCTTTTCTTAATCTCAGTGGAGATATTTACTGATAAACAGCTACCTACGCAGCATGTTCATGTCGTTCCTAAATGAGCTTTTATCTCTCTCCCCTCACCACAAATCAGATTCTTCTGAGGAGTCCCAAGTACATGATCCTTTCCCCTGTGTAATTACCTTAACAAGCTCCAGCTGTTTTTATTCTCGGAAGTTTTACTCCCTGATATACAGCTGCCTACCGTTTCGTAAGTACAGGTCCTAAATGAGCTTTTTTCTCTGTTCCCTCACCACACTCCAGATTCTTTTTGGGAGTTACCAGTACATGATCCATACCAGGAAGTACTTAATTTATTACGCTACTGCTTTTCTAAATCTCAGTGTTGATATTTACTGATAAACAGGTACCTAAGCAGCATGTTCATGTCGTTCCTAAATGAGCTTTTTTCTCTGTTCCCTCACCACAATCCAGATTCTTTTGGGGATTTACTAGTACAGTAACCATACCAGGAAGTACTTAATTTATTAAGCTACTGCTTTTCTTAATCTCAGTGGAGATATTTACTGATAAACAGCTACCTAAGCAGCATGTTCATGTCGTTCTTAAATGAGCTTTTTTCTCTGTTCCCTCACCACAATCCAGATTCTTTTGGGGAGTTACCATTACAGTATCCATACCAGGAAGTACTTAATTTATTAAGCTACTGCTTTTCTTAATCTCATTGGAGATATTTACTGATAAACAGCTACCTACGCAGCATGATCATGTCGTTCCTAAATGAGCTTTTATCTCTCTCCCCTCATCACAAATCAGATTCTTCTGAGTTGTTCCCAGTACATTATCCTTTCCCCTGTGTAATTACCTTCACAAGCTCCAGCTGTTTTTATTCTCAGAATGTTTACTCCCTGATATACAACTGCCTAGCCCCTTCGTAAGTGCAGGTCCTAAAGGAGCTTTTTTCTCTGTTCCCTCACCACAATCCAGATTCTCTTGGGGAGTTACCAGTACAGTAACCATATCAGGAAGTACTTAATTTATTAAGCTACTGCTTTTCTTAATCTCAGTGGAGATATTTACTAATAAACAGCTACCTACGCAGCATCTTCATGTCGTTCCTAAATGAGCTTTTATCTCTCCCCCCTCACCACAAATCAGATTCTTCTGAGGAGTTCCCAGTACATTATCCTTTCCCCTGTGTAATTACCTTAACAAGCTCCTGCTGTTTTTATTCTCAGAAGGTTTAATCCCTGATATACAGCTGCCTACCCCCTTCGTAAGTAGAGGTCCTAAATGAGCTTTTTTCTCTGTTCCCTCACCACAATCCAGAATCTTTTGGGGAGTTACCAGTACAGTAAACATACCAGGAAGTACTTAATTTATTAAGCTACTGCTTTTCTTAATCTCAGTGGAGATATCTACTGATAAACAGCTACCTACCCAGCATGTTCATATCGTTCCTAAATGAGCTTTTATCTCTCTCCCCTCACGACGAATCAGATTCTTCTGTGGAGTTGCCAATACATTATCCTTTCCCCTGTGTAATTACCATAACAAGCTCCAGCTGTTTTTATTCTCAGAAGTTTTACTCCCTGATATACAGCTGCCTACCGTTTCTTAAGTGCAGGTCCCAAATGAGCTTTTTTCTCTGTTCCCTCACCACACTCCAGATTCTTTTGGGGCGTTACCAGTACAGTATCCATACCAGGAAGTACTTAATTTATTACACTACTGCTTTTATTAATCTCAGTGGAGATATTTACTTATAAACAGCTACGTTTGCAGCATGTTCATGTCGTTCCTAAATGAGCTTTTTTCTCTGTTCCCTCACCACAATCCAGATTCTTTTGGGGAGTTACCAGTACAGTATCCATACCAGGAAGTACTTAATTTATTAAGCTACTGCTTTTCTTAATCTCAGTGGAGATATCTACTGATAAACAGCTACCTACCCACCATGTTCATGTCGTTCCTAAATGAGCGTTTTTCTCTCTCCCCTCACGACAAATGAGATTCTTCTGTGGAGTTCCCAGCACATTATCCTTTCCCCTGTGTAATTACCTTAACAAGCTACAGCTGTTTTTATTTTCACTAGGTTTACTCCCTGATATACAGCCGCCTACCCCTTCGTAAATGCAGGTCCTAAATGAGCTTTTTTCTCTGTTCATTCACCACAATCCAGATTCTTTTGGGGAGTTACCAGTACAGTATCCCTACCAGGAAGTACTTAATTTATTACGCTTCTGCTTTTCTTAATCTCAGTGGAGATATTTACTGATAAACAGCTACGTTTGCAGCATGTTCATGTCGTTCCTAAATGAGCTTTTATCTCTCTCCCCTCAGCACAAATCAGATTCTTCTGAGGAGTTCCCAGTACATTATCCTTTCCCCTGTGTAATTACCTTAACAAGCTCCAGCTGTTTTTATTCTCAGAAGGTTCACTCCCTGATAAACAGCTGCCTACCCCTTTCTTTTTTTTTTTTTTTTGGCCAGTCCTGGGCCTTGGACTCAGGGCCTGAGCACTGTCCATGGCTTCTTCCCGCTCAAGGCTAGCACTCTGCCACTTGAGCCACAGCGCCGCTTCTGGCCGTTTTCTGTATATGTGGTGCTGGGGAATCGAACCTAGGGCCTCGTGTATCTGAGGCAGGCACTCTTGCCGCTAGGCTATATCCCCAGCCCCTTGCCTACCCCTTTCTTAAGTGCAAGGCCTAAATGAGCTTTTTTCTCTGTTCCCTCACCACAATCCAGATTCTTTTGGGGATTTACTAGTACAGTAACCATACCAGGAAGTACTTAATTTATTAAGCTACTGCTTTCTTAATCTCAGTGGAGATATTTACTGATAAACAGCTACCTAAGCAGCATGTTCATGTCGTTCCTAAATGAGCTTTTTTCTCTGTTTCCTCACCACAATCCAGATTCTTTTGGGGAGTTACCATTAGAGTATCCATACCAGGAAGGACTTAATTTATTAAGCTACTGCTTTTCTTAATCTCAATGGAGATATTTACTGATAAACAGCTACCTACGCAGCATGATCATGTCGTTCCTAAATGAGCTTTTATCTCTCTCCCCTCATCACAAATCAGATTCTTCTGAGTTGTTCCCAGTACATTTTCCTTTCCCCTGTGTAATTACCTTAACAAGCTCCAGCTGTTTTTATTCTCAGAATGTTTACTCCCTGATATACAGCTGCCTAGCCCCTTCGTAAGTGCAGGTCCTAAATGAGCTTTTTTCTCTGTTCCCTCACCACAATCCTGATTCTTTTGGGGAGTTACCAGTACAGTAAACATACCAGGAAGTACTTAATTTATTAAGCTACTGCTTTTCTTAATCTCAGTGGAGATATTTACTGATAAACAGCTACGTATGCAGCATGTTCATGTCGTTCCTAAATGAGCTTTTATCTCGCTCCCCTCACCACAAATCAGATTCTTCTGAGGAGTTCCCAGTACATTATCCTTTCCCCTGTGTAATTACCTTAACAAGCTCCAGCTGTTTTTATTGTCCGAAGGTTAACTCCGTGATATACACCAGCCTACCCCCTTCAAAATTGCAGGTCCTAAATGAGCTTTTTACTCTGTTCCCTCACCACAATCCAGATTCTTTTGGGGAGTTACCAGTACAGTAACCATACCAGGAAGTACTTAATTTATTAAGCTACTGCTTTTCTTAATCTCAGTGGATTTATTTACTGACAAACAGCTACCTTCGCAGCATTTTCATGTCGTTCCAAAATGAGCTTTTATCTGTCTCCCCTCACCACAAATCAGATTCTTCTGAGGAGTTCCCAGTACATTATCCTTTCCCCTGTGTAATTACCTTAATAAGCTCCAGCTGTTTTTATTCTCAGAAGTTTTACTCCCGGATATACAGCTGCCTACCCCCTTCGTAAGTGCCGGTCCTAAATAAGCTTTTTTCTCTGTTCACTCACCATAATCCAGATTCTTTTGGTTAGTTACCAGTACAGTAACCATACCAGGAAATACTTAATTTATTAAGCTACTGCTTTTCTTAATCTCAGTGGAGATATTTACTGATAAACAGCTACATACGCAGCATGTTCATGTCGTTCTTAAATGAGCTTTTATCTCTCTCCCCTCACCACAAATCAGATTCTTCTGAGGAGTTCCCAGTACATTATCCTTTCCCCTGTGTAATTACCTTAACAAGCTCCAGCTGTTTTTATTCTCAGAAGGTTTACTCCCTGATAAACAGGTGCCTACCCCCTTCGTAAGAGCAGGTCATAAATGAAGTTTTTTCTCTGTTCCCTCACCACAATCCAGATTATTTTTGGGAGTTACCAGTAGAGTAACCATACCAGGAAGTACTTAGTTTATTTAGCTACTACTTTTCTTAATCTCAGTGGAGATATTTACTGATAAACAGCTACCTAAGCAGCATGTTCATGTCGTTCCTAAATGAGCTTTTTTCTCTGTTCCCTCACCACAATCCAGATTGTTTTGGGGAGTTACCAGTACAGTATCCATACCAGGAAGTACTTAATTTATTAAGCTACTGCTCTTCTTAATCTCAGTGGAGATATTTACTGATAAACAGCTACATTTGCAGCATGTTCATGTCGTTCCTAAATGAGCTTTTATCTCTCTCCCCTCACCACAAATCAGATTCTTCTGAGGAGTTCCCAGTACATTATCCTTTCCCCTGTGTAATTACCTTAACAAGCTCCAGCTGTTTTTATTCTCAGAAGGTTTATTCCCTGAAATACAGGTGCCTACCCCCTTCGTAAGTGCCGATCCTAAATGAGCTTTTTTCTCTGTTCCCTCACCACAATCTAGATTCTTTTGGGGCGTTACCAGTACAGTAACCATACCTGGAAGTACTTAGTTTATTAAGCTACTGCTTTTCTTAATCTCAGTGGAGATATTTACTGATAAACAGCTACCTACGCAGCATGTTCATGTCGTTCCTACATGAGCTTTTTTCTCTGTTCCCTCACCACAATCCAGATTCTTTTGGGGAGTTACCAGTACAGTATCCATACCAGGAAGTACTTAATTTATTAAGCTACTGCTTTTCTTAATCTCAGTGGAGATATTTACTGATAAACAGCTACCTACGCAGCATGTTCATGTCGTTCCTAAATGAGCTTTTATCTCTCTCCCCTCACCACAAATCAGATTCTTCTGAGGAGTCCCAAGTACATGATCCTTTCCCCTGTGTAATTACCTTAACAAGCTCCAGCTGTTTTTATTCTCGGAAGTTTTACTCCCTGATATACAGCTGCCTACCGTTTCGTAAGTACAGGTCCTAAATGAGCTTTTTTCTCTGTTCCCTCACCACACTCCAGATTCTTTTTGGGAGTTACCAGTACATGATCCATACCAGGAAGTACTTAATTTATTACGCTACTGCTTTTCTAAATCTCAGTGTTGATATTTACTGATAAACAGGTACCTAAGCAGCATGTTCATGTCGTTCCTAAATGAGCTTTTTTCTCTGTTCCCTCACCACAATCCAGATTCTTTTGGGGATTTACTAGTACAGTAACCATACCAGGAAGTACTTAATTTATTAAGCTACTGCTTTTCTTAATCTCAGTGGAGATATTTACTGATAAACAGCTACCTAAGCAGCATGTTCATGTCGTTCTTAAATGAGCTTTTTTCTCTGTTCCCTCACCACAATCCAGATTCTTTTGGGGAGTTACCATTACAGTATCCATACCAGGAAGTACTTAATTTATTAAGCTACTGCTTTTCTTAATCTCATTGGAGATATTTACTGATAAACAGCTACCTACGCAGCATGATCATGTCGTTCCTAAATGAGCTTTTATCTCTCTCCCCTCATCACAAATCAGATTCTTCTGAGTTGTTCCCAGTACATTATCCTTTCCCCTGTGTAATTACCTTAACAAGCTTCAACTGTTTTTATTCTCAGAATGTTTACTCCCTGATATACAGCTGCCTAGCCCCTTCGTAAGTGCAGGTCCTAAATGAGCTTTTTTCTCTGTTCCCTCACCACAATCCTGATTCTTTTGGGGAGTTACCAGTACAGTAAACATACCAGGAAGTACTTAATTTATTAAGCTACTGCTTTTCTTAATCTCAGTGGAGATATTTACTGATAAACAGCTACGTATGCAGCATGTTCATGTCGTTCCTAAATGAGCTTTTATCTCTCTCCCCTCACCACAAATCAGATTCTTCTGAGGAGTTCCCAGTACATTATCCTTTCCCCTGTGTAATTACCTTAACAAGCTCCAGCTGTTTTTATTCTCCGAAGGTTAACTCCCTGATATACACCAGCCTACCCCCTTCAAAAGTGCAGGTCCTAAATGAGCTTTTACTCTGTTCCCTCACCACAATCCAGATTCTTTTGGGGAGTTACCAGTACAGTAACCATACCAGGAAGTACTTAATTTATTAAGCAACTGCTTTTCTTAATCTCAGTGGATTTATTTACTGACAAACAGCTACCTTCGCAGCATGTTCATGTCGTTCCTAAATGAGCTTTTATCTGTCTCCCCTCACCACAAATCAGATTCTTCTGAGGAGTTCCCAGTACATTATCCTTTCCCCTGTGTAATTACCTTAATAAGCTCCAGCTGTTTTTATTCTCAGAAGTTTTACTCCCGGATATACAGCTGCCTACCCCCTTCGTAAGTGCCGGTCCTAAATAAGCTTTTTTCTCTGTTCCCTCACCATAATCCAGATTCTTTTGGGGAGTTACCAGTACAGTAACCATACCAGGAAGTACTTAATTTATTAAGCTACTACTTTTCTTAATCTCAGTGGAGATATTTACTGATAAACAGCTACATACGCAGCATGTTCATGTCGTTCTTAAATGAGCTTTTATCTCTCTCCCCTCACCACAAATCAGATTCTTCTGAGGAGTTCCCAGTACATTATCCTTTCCCCTGTGTAATTACCTTAACAAGCTCCAGCTGTTTTTATTCTCCGAAGGTTAACTCCCTGATATACACCAGCCTAACCCCTTCAAAAGTGCAGGTCCTAAATGAGCTTTTTACTCTGTTCCCTCACCACAATCCAGATTCTTTTGGGGAGTTACCAGTACAGTAACCATACCAGGAAGTACTTAATTTATTAAGCTACTGCTTTTCTTAATCTCAGTGGATTTATTTACTGACAAACAGCTACCTTCGCAGCATGTTCATGTCGTTCCTAAATGAGCTTTTATCTGTCTCCCCTCACCACAAATCAGATTCTTCTGAGGAGTTCCCAGTACATTATCCTTTCCCCTGTGTAATTATCTTAACAAGCTCCAGCTGTTTTTATTCTCAGAAGGTTTACTCCCTGATAAACAGGTGCCTACCCCCTTCGTAAGAGCAGGTCCTAAATGAGCTTTTTTCTCTGTTCCCTCACCACAATCCAGATTATTTTGGGGAGTTACCAGTAGAGTAACCATACCAGGAAGTACTTAATTTATTAAGCTACTACTTTTCTTAATCTCAGTGGAGATATTTACTGATAAACAGCTACCTAAGCAGCATGTTCATGTCGTTCCTAAATGAGCTTTTTTCTCTGTTCCCTCACCACAATCCAGATTCTTTGGGGAGTTACCAGTACAGTATCCATACCAGGAAGTACTTAATTTATTAAGCTACTGCTCTTCTTAATCTCAGTGGAGATATTTACTGATAAACAGCTACGTATGCAACATGTTCATGTCGTTCCTAAATGAGCTTTTATCTCTCTCCCCTCACCACAAATCACATTCTTCTGAGGAGTTATCAGTACATTATCCTTTCCCCTCTGTAATTATCTTAACAAGCTCCAGCTGTTTTTATTCTCAGAAGGTTTACTCCCTGATATACAGCTGCCTACCCCCTTCGTAATTGTAGGTCCTAAATGAGCTTTTTTCTCTGTTCCCTCCACACAATCCAGGTTCTTTTGGGGAGTTACCAGTACAGTAACCATACCAGGAAGTACTTAACTTATTAAGCTACTGCTTTTCTTAATCTCAGTGGAGATATTTACTGATAAACAGCTACCTACGCAGCATGTTCATGTCGTTCCTAAATGAGCTTTTATCTCTCTCCCCTCACCACAAATCAGATTCTTCTGAGGAGTTCCCAGTACATTATCCTTTCCCCTGTGTAATTACCTTAACAAGCTCCAGCTGTTTTTATTCTCAGAAGGTTTACTCCCTGATATACAGCTGCCTACCCCCTTCGTAATTGTAGGTCCTAAATGAGCTTTTTTCTCTGTTCCCTCCACACAATCCAGGTTCTTTTGGGGAGTTACCAGTACAGTAACCATACCAGGAAGTACTTAACTTATTAAGCTACTGCTTTTCTTAATCTCAGTGGAGATATTTACTGATAAACAGCTACCTACGCAGCATGTTCATGTCGTTCCTACATGAGCTTTTTTCTCTGTTCCCTCACCACAATCCAGATTCTTTTGGGGAGTTACCAGTACAGTATCCATACCAGGAAGTACTTAATTTATTAAGCTACTGCTTTTCTTAATCTCAGTGGAGATATTTACTGATAAACAGCTACCTACGCAGCATGTTCATGTCGTTCCTAAATGAGCTTTTATCTCTCTCCCCTCACCACAAATCAGATTCTTCTGAGGAGTCCCCAGTACATGATCCTTTCCCCTGTGTAACTACCTTAACAAGCTCCAGCTGTTTTTATTCTCAGAAGGGTTACTCCCTGATATACAGCTGCCTACCCCTTTCGTAAGTTCCGGTCCTAAATGAGCTTTTTTCTCTGTTCCCTCACCACAATCCAGATTCTTTTGGGGAGTTACCAGTACAATAACCATACCAGGAAGTACTTAATTTATTAAGCTACTGCTTTTCTTAATCTCAGTGCAGATATTTACTGATAAACAGCTACTTACGCAGCATGTTCATGTCGTTCCTAAATGAGCTTTTATCTCTCTCCCCTCACCACAAATCAGATTCTTCTGAGGAGTTCCCTGTACATTATCCTTTCCAATGTGTAATTACCTTAACATGCTCCAGCTGTTTTTATTTTCAGAAGGATTACTCCCTGATATACAGCTGCCTACACCCTTCGTAAGTGCCGGTCCTAAATGAGCTTTTTTCTCTGTTCCCTCACCACAATCCCGATTCTTTTGGAGATACCAGTACAGTAACCATACCAGGAAGCACTTAATTTATTAAGATTCTGCTTTTCTTAATCTCAGTGGAGATATTTACTGATAAACAGCTACCTACGCAGCATCTTCATGTCGTTCCTAAATGAGCTTTTATCTCTCTCCCCTCACTAAAAATCAGATTCTTCTGAGGAGTTCCCAGTACATTATCCTTTCCCCTGTGTAATTACCTTAACAACTCCAGCTGTTTTTAGTCTCAGAAGGTTTATTCCCTAATAAGCATCTGCCTACCGCCTTCGTAAGTGCAGGTCCTTAATGAGCTTTTTTCTCTGTTCCTTCACCACAATCCAGATTCTTTTGCGGAGTTACCAGTACAATAACCATAAAAAGAAGTACTTAACTTATTAAGTTACTGCTTTTCTTAATCTCAGTTGAGATATTTACTGATAAACTGCTACCTACGCAGCATGTTCATGTCGTTCCTAAATGAGCTTTTATCTCTCTCCCCTCACCACAAATCAGATTCTTCTGAGGATTTCCCAGTACTTTTTCCTTTCCCCTTTGTAATTACCTTAACAAGCTCCAGCTGTTTTTATTCTCAGAAGGTTTACTCCATGATATACTGCTACCTAGCCCCTTCGTAAATGCAGGTCCTAAATGAGCTTTTTTCTCTGTAACCTCACCACAATCCAGATTCTTTTGGGGAGTTACCAGGACAGTAACCATACCAGGAAGTACTTAAGTTATTAAGCTACTGCTTTTCTAAATCTCAGTGGAGATATTTACTGATAAACAGCTACCTACGCAGCATGTTCATGTCATTCCTAAATAAGCTTTTTTCTCTGTTCCCTCACCACAATCCAGATTCTTTTGGGGAGTTACCAGTACAGTATCCATACCAGGAGGTACTTCATTTATTAAGCTACTGCTTTTCATAATCTCATTGGAGATATTTACTGATAAACAGCTACGTATGCAGCATGTTCATGTCGTTCCTAAATGAGCTTTTATCTCTTTCCCCTCACCACAAATCAGATTCTTTTGAGGAGTTCCCAGTACATTATCCTTTCCCCTGTGTAATTACCTTAACAAGCTCCAGCTGTTTTTATTCTCAGATGCGATACTCCCTGATATACAGCTGCCTACCCCCTTCGTAAGTGCAGGTCCTAAATGATCTTTTTTCTCTGTTCCCTCACCACAATCCAGATTCTTTTGGGGAGTTACCAGTACAGTAACCATACCAGGAAGTACTTAATTTATTAAGCTATTGCTTTTCTTAATCTCAGTGGAGATCTTTACTGATAAACAGCTACCTACGCAGCACGTTCATGTCGTTCCTAAATGAGCTTTTATCTCTCTCCCCTCAAGACAAATCAGATTCTTCTGAGGAGTTCCCAGTACATCATAATTTCCCCTGTGTAATTAACTTAACAAAATCCAGCTGTTTTTATTCTCAGAAGGTTTACTCCCTGATATACAACTGCCTACCCCCTTCGTAAGTGCAGGTCCTAAATGAGCTTTTTTCTCTGTTCCCTCACCACAATCCAGATTCTTTTGGGGAGTTACCAGTACAGTAACCATACCAGGAAGTACTTAATTTATTAAGCTACTGCTTTTCGTAATCTCAGTGGAGATATTTACTGATAAACAGCTACCTACGCAGCATGTTCATGTCGTTCCTAAATGAGCTTTTATCTCTCTCCCCTCACTAAAAATCAGATTCTTCTTAGGATTTCCCAGTACATCATCCTTTCCCCTGTGTAATTACCTTAACAAGCTCCAGCTGTTTTTATTCTCAGAAGGTTTACTCCCTAATAAACATCTGCCTGCCGCCTTCGCAAGTGCAGGTCCTAAATGAGCTTTTTTCTCTGTTCCTTCACCGCAATCCAGATTCTTTTGCGGAGTTACCAGTACAGTAACCATAAAAGGAAGTACTTAATTTATTAAGTTACTGCTTTTCTTAATCTCAGTTGAGATATTTACTGATAAACTGCTACCTACGCAGCATGTTCATGTCGTACCTAAAAGAGCTATTATCTCTCTCCCCTCACCACAAATCAGATTCTTCTGAGGAGTTCCCAGTACTTTTTCCTTTCCCCTTTGTAATTACCTTAACAAGCTCCAGCTGTTTTTATTCTCAGAATGTTTACTCCCTGATATACTGCTGCCTATCCCCTTCGTAAATGCAGTTCCTAAATGAGCTTTTTTCTCTGTAACCTCACCACAATCCAGATTCTTTTGGGGAGTTATCAGTACAGTATCCATACCAGGAGGTACTTCATTTATTAAGCTACTGCTTTTCTTAATCTCAGTGGAGATATTTACTGATAAACAGCTACGTATGCAGCATGTTCATGTCGTTCCTAAATGAGCTTTTATCTCTCTCCCCTCACCACAAATCAGATTCTTCTGAGGAGTTCCCAGTACATTTTTCATTCCCCTGTGTAATTACCTTTACAAGCTCCAGCTGTTTTTATTCTCAGAAGGTTTACTCCCTGATATACAGCTGCCTACACCCTTCGTAAGTGCAGGTCCTAAATGAGCTTTTTTCTCTATCCCTCACCATAATCCAGATTCTTTTGGGGAGTTACCAGTACAGTAACCATACCAGGAAGTACTTAATTTATTAAGCTACTGCTTTTCTTAATCTTAGTGGAGATATTTACTGATAAACAGCTACTTGCGCAGCATGTTCATGTCGTTCCTAAATGAGCTTCTTTCTCTGTTGCCTCACCACAATCCAGATTCTTTTGGGGAGTTACGAGTACAGTATCCATACCAGAAAGTACTTAATTTATTAAGCTACTGCTTTTCTTAATCTCAGTGGAAATATTCATTGATAAACAGCTACGTATGCAGCTTGTTCATGTCGTTCCTAAATGAGCTTTTATCTCTCTCCCCTCACCACAAATCAGATTCTTCAGAGGAGTTCCCAGTACATTATCCTTTCCCCTGTGTAATTACCTTAAGAAGCTCCAGCTGTTTTTATTCTCAGAAGCGATACTCCCTGATATACAGATGCCTACCCCCTTCGGAAGTGCAGGTCATAAATGAGCTTTTTTCTCTGTTCCCTCACCACAATCCAGATTCTTTTGGGGAGTTTCCAGTACAGTAACCGTACCAGGAAGTACTTAATTTATTAAGCTACTGCTTTTCTTAATCTCAGTGGAGATATTTACTGATAAACAGCTACGTATGCAGCATGTTCATGTCGTTCCTTAATGAGCTTTTAGCTCTCTCCCCTCACCACAAATCAGATTCTTCTGAGGAGTTCCCAGTACAATATCCTTTCCAATGTGTAATTACCTTAACAAGCTCCAGCTGTTTTTATTCTCAGAAGGTTTACTCCCTGGTATACAGCTGCCTACACCCTTCGTAAGTGCAGGTCCTAAATGAGTTTTTTCGTTTCCCTCACCACAATCCAGATTCTTTTGGGGAGTTACCAGTACAGTAACCATACCAGGAAGTACTTAATTTATTAATCTATTGCTTTTCTTAATCTCAGGGGAGATCTTCACTGATAAACAGCTACCTACGCAGCATGTTCATGTCGTTCCTAAATGAGCTTTTATCTCTCTCCCCTCACCACAAATCAGATTCTTCTGAGGAGTTCCCAGTACATTATCCTTTCCCCTGTGTAATTACCTTAACAAGCTCCAGCTGTTTTTAATCTCAAATGCGATACTCCCTGATGTACAGCTGCCTACCCCCTTCGTAAGTGCAGGTCCTAAATGAGCTTTTTTCTCTGTTCCCTCACCACAATCCAGATTCTTTTGGGGAGTTACCAGTACAGTAACCATACCAGGAAGTACTTAATTTATTAAGCTACTGCTTTTCTTAATCACAGTGGAGATATTTACTGATAAACAGCTACCTACGCAGCATGTTCATGTCGTTCCTAAATGAGCTTTTATCTCTCTCCCCTCACCACAAATCAGATTCTTCTGAGGAGTTCCCAGTACATTATCCTTTCCCCTGTGTAATTACCTTAACAAGCTCCAGCTGTTTTTATTCTCAGAAGGTTTACTCCCTGATATACAGCTGCCTACCCCCTTCGTAAGTGCAGGTCCTAAATGAGCTTTTTTCTCTGTTCCCACAGCAAAATTCAGATACTTTTGGGGAGTTACCAGTACAGTAACCATACCAGGAAGTACTTAATTTATTAAGCTACTGCTTTTCTTAATCTCAGTGGAGATATTTACTGATAAACAGCTACCTACGCAGCATGTTCATGTCGTTCCTAAATGAGCTTTTTTCTCTGTTCCCTCACCACAATCCAGATTCTTTTGGGGAGTTACCAGTACAGTATCCATACCAGGAAGTACTTAATTTATTAAGCTACTGCTTTTCTTAATCTCAGTGGAGATATTTACTGATAAACAGCTACGTATGCAGCATGTTCATGTCGGTCCTAAATGAGCTTTTATCTCTCTCCCCTCACCACAAATCAGATTCTTCTGAGGAGTTCCCAGTACATTATCCTTTCCCCTGTGTAATTACCTTAACAAGCTCCAGCTGTTTTTATTCTCAGAAGCGAAACTCCCTGATATACAGATGCCTACCCCCTTCGCAAGTGCAGGTCCTAAATGAGCTTTTTTCTCTGTTCCCTCACCACAATCCAGATTCTTTTGGGGAGTTTCCAGTACAGTAACCATACCAGGAGGTACTTAATTTATTAAGCTACTGCTTTTCTTAATCTCAGTGGAGATATTTACTGATAAACAGCTACCTACGCAGCATGTTCATGTCGTTCCTAAATGAGCTTTTATCTCTCTCCCCTCAGCACAAATCAGATTCTTCTGAGGAGTTCCCAGTACATTATCCTTTCCCCTGTGTGATTACCTTAACAAGCTCCAGCTGTTTTTATTCTCAGCAGGTTTACTCCCTGACATACAGCTGCCTAACCCCTTCGTAAGTGGAGGTCCTAAATGAGCTTTTCTCTCTGTTCCCTCACCACAATCCAGAATCTTTTGGGGAGTTATCAGTACAGTATCCATAGCAGGAAGTACTTAATTTATTAAGCTACTGATTTTCTTAATCTCAGTGGAGATATTTACTGATAAACAGCTATGTATGCTGCATGTTCATGTCGTTCCTAAATGAGCTTTTATCTCTCTCCCCTCACCACAAATCAGATTCTTCTGAGGAGTTCCCAGTAAATTATCCTTTCCCCTGTGTAATTACCTTAACAAGCTCCAGCTGTTTTTATTCTCAGAAGGTTTACTCCCTGATATACAGCTGCCTACCGCCTTCGTAAGTGCAGGTCATAAATGAGCTTTTTTCCCTGTTCCCTCACAACAATTCAGATTCTTTTGGGGAGTTACCAGTACAGTTCCCATACCAGGAAGTACTTAATTTATTAAGCTACTGCTTTTCTTAATCTCAGTGGAGATATTTACTGATAAACAGCTACCTACGCAGCATGTTCATGTCGTTCCTAAATGAGCTTTTTTCTCTGTTTCCTCACCACAATCCAGATTCTTTTGGGGAGTTAACAGTACAGTATCCATACCAGGAAGTACTTAATTTATTCCGCTACTGCTTTTCTTAATCTCAGTGGAGATATTTACTGATAAACAGCTACGTATGCAGCATGTTCATGTCGTTCCTAAATGAGCATTTATCTCTCTGCCCTCACCACAAATCAGATTCTTCTGAGGAGATCCCAGTACATTATCCTTTCCCCTGTGTAATTACCTTAACAAGCTACAGCTGTTTTTATTATCAGAAGTTTTACTCCCTGATATTCAGCTGCCTACCCCCTTCGTAAGTGCAGGTCCTAAATGAGCTTTTTTCTCTGTTCCCTCACCACAATCCAGATTCTTTTGGGGAGTTACCAGTACAGTAACCATAACAGGAAGTACTTAATTTATTAAGCTACTGCTTTTCTTAATCTCAGTGGAGATATTTACTGATAAACAGCTACCTACACAGCATGTTCATGTCGTTCCTAAATGAGCTTTTTTCTCTGTTCCCTCACCACAATCCAGATTCTTTTGGGGAGTTACCATTACAGTATCCATACCAGGAAGTACTTAATTTATTAAGCTACTGCTTTTCTTAATCTCAGTGGAGATATTTACTGATAAACAGCAACGTATGCAGCATGTTCATGTCGTTCTTAAATGAGCTTTTATCTCTCTCCCCTCACCACAAATAGATTCTTCTGAGGAGTTCCCAGTACATTATTCTTTCCCCTGTGTAATTACCTTAACAAGCTCCAGCTGTTTTTATTCTCAGAAGCGATACTCCCTGATATACAGCTGCCTAACCCCTTCGTAAGTGGAGGTCCTAAATGTGCTTTTTTCTCTGTTCCCTCACCACAATCCAGATTTTTTGGGGAGTTATCAGTACAGTAACCATACCAGGAAGTACTTAATTTATTAAGCTACTGCTTTTCTTAATCTCAGTGGAGATATTTACTGATAAACAGCTACCTATGCAGCATGTTCATGTCGTTCCTAAATGAGCTTTTATCTCTCCCCCCTCACCACAAATCAGATTCTTCTGACGAGTTCCCAGTACATTATCCTTTCCCCTGTGTAATTACCTTAACAAGATCCAGCTGTTTTTATTCTCAGAAGGTTTACTCCCTGATATACAGCTGCCTACCCCCTTCGCAAGTGCAGGTCCTAAATGAGCTTTTTTCTCTGTTCCCTCACCACAATCCAGATTCTTTTGGGGAGTTACCATTACAGTATCCATACCAGGAAGTACTTAATTTATTAAGCTACTGCTTTTCTTAATCTCAGTGGAGATATTTACTGATAAACAGCAACGTATGCAGCATGTTCATGTCGTTCTTAAATGAGCTTTTATCTCTCTCCCCTCACCACAAATAGATTCTTCTGAGGAGTTCCCAGTACATTATCCTTTCCCCTGTGTAATTACCTTAACAAGCTCCAGCTGTTTTTATTCTCAGAAGGTTTACTCCCTGATATACAGCTGCCTAACCCCTTCGTAAGTACAGGTCCTAAATGAGTTTTTTTCTCTGTTCCCTCACCACAATCCAGATTCTTTTGGGGAGTTACAAGTACAGTAACCATACCAGGACGTACTTAATTTATTAAGCTACTGCTTTTCTTAATCTCAGTGGAGATATGTACTGATAAACAGCTACCTACGCAGCATGTTCATGTCGTTCCTAAATGAGCTTTTATCTCTCTCCCCTCACCACAATTCAGATTCTTCTGAGGAGTTCCCAGTACATTATCCTTTCCCCTGTGTAATTACCTTAACAAGCTCCAGCTGTTTTTATTCTCAGAAGGTTTACTCCCTGATATACAGCTGCCTACCCCCTTCGTAAGTGCAGGTGCTAAATGAGCTTTTTCTCTGTTCCCTCACCACAATCCAGATTCTTTTGGGGAGTTACCCGTGCAATAACCATACCAGGAAGTACTTAATTTATTAAGCTACTGCTTTTCTTAATCTCAGTGGAGATATTTACTGATAAACAGCTACGTATGCAGCATGTTCATGTCGTTCCTTAATGAGGTTTTATCTCTCTCCCTCACCACAAATCAGATTCTTCTGAGGAGTTCCCAGTACATTATCCTTTCCCATGTGTAATTACCTTAACAAGCTCCAGGTGTTTTTATTCTCAGAGGTTTACTCCCTGATATACAGCTGCCTACCCCCATCGTAAGTGCAGTTCCTAAATGAGCTTTTTTCTCTGTTCCCTCACGACAATCCAGATTCTTTTGGGCAGTTACCAGTACAGTAACCATACCAGGAAGTACTTAATTTATTAAGCTACTGCTTTTCTTAATCACAGTGGAGATATTTACTGAAAAACAGCTACCTACGCAGCATGTTCATGTCGTTCCTAAATGAGCTTTTATCTCTCTCCCTCACCACAAATCAGATTCTTCTGAGGAGTTCCCAGTACATTATCCTTTCCCCTGTTAATTACCTTAACAAGCTCCAGGTGTTTTTATTCTCAGAAGCGATACTCCCTGATATACAGCTGCCTCCTCCTTCGTAAGTGCAGGTCCTAAATGAGCTTTTTTCTCTGTTCCCTCACCAAATCCAGATTCTTTGGGGAGTTTCCAGTACAGTAACCATACCAGGAAGTACTTAATTTATTAAGCTACTGCTTTTCTTAATCTCAGTGGAGATATTTACTGATGAACAGCTACCTACGCAGCATGTTCATGTCGTTCCTAAATGAGCTTTTTTCTCTGTTCCCTCACCACAATCCAGATTCTTTTGGGGAGTTACAGTACAGTATCCATACCAGGAAGTACTTAATTTATTAAGCTACTGCTTTTCTTAATCTCAGTTTAGATAATTTACTGATAAACAGCAACCTACGCAGCATGTTCCTGTCATTCTAAATGAGCTTTTATCTCTCTCCCCTCACCACAAATCAGATTCTTCTGAGGAGTTCCCAGTACATTATCCTTTCCCCTGTGTAATTACCTTATCAAGCTCCAGCTGTTTTTATTCTCAGAATTTACTCCCTGATATACAGCTGCCTACCCCCTTCGTAAGTGCAGGTCCTAAATGAGCTTTTTTCTCTGTTCCCTCACCACAATCAGATTCTTTGGGGAGTTACCAGTACAGTAACCATACCAGAAAGTTCTTAATTTATTAAGCTACTGCTTTTCTTAATCTCAGTGGAGATATTTACTGATAAACAGCTACCTACGCAGCATGTTCATGTCGTCCTAAATGAGCTTTTTTCTCTGTTCCCTCACCACAATCCAGATTCTTTTGGGGAGTTACCAGTACAGTATCCATACCAGGAAGTACTTAATTTATTAAGTACTGCTTTTCTTAATCTCAGTGGAGATATTTACTGATAAACAGCTACGTATGCAGCATGTTCATGTCGTTCCTAAATGAGCTTTTATCTCTTCCCTCACACAATCCAGATTCTTTTGAGGAGTTCCCAGTACAGTATCCATACCTGTGTAATTACCTTAACAAGCTACTGTTTTTAATCTCAGTGGAGATATTTACTGATAAACAGCTGCCTACCCCCTTCGTAATGCAGGTCCTAAATGAGCTTTTATCTCTGTCCCCTCACCACAATCAGATTCTTCTGGGGAGTTACCAGTACATTATCCTTTACCAGAAGTACTGTAATTACCTTAAGCTACTGCTTTTTTATTCTCATTGGAGACATTTACTCCCTGATATACAGCTGCCTACCTTCGTAAGTGCAGGTCCTAAATGAGCTTTTTTCTCTGTTCCCTCACCACAAATCCAGATTCTTTTGGGAGTTACCAGTACATTAACCATCAGGAAGTACTTAATTTATTAAGCTACTGCTTTTCTTAATCTCAGTGGAGATATTTACTGATAAACAGCTACCTACGCAGCATGTTCATGTCGTTCCTAAATGAGCTTTTTTCTCTTTTCCCTCACCACAATCCAGATTCTTTTGGGGAGTTACCAGTACAGTACCAAACCTGGAAGTACTTAATTTATTAAGCTACTGCTTTTCTTAATCTCATTGGAGATATTTACTGATAAACAGCTACATAAGCAGCATGTTCATGTCGTTCCTAAATGAGCTTTTTCTCTGTTCCCTCACCACAATCCAGATTCTTTTGGGGAGTTAGCAGTACAGTATCCATTACCAGGAAGTACTTAATTTATTAAGCTACTGCTTTTCTTAATCTCAGTGGAGATATTTACTGATAAACAGCTACCATGCAGCATGTTCATGTCCTTCCTAAATGAGCTTTTATCTCTCTCCCCTCACCACAAATCAGATTCTTCTGAGGAGTTCCCAGTACATTATCCTTTCCCTGTGTAATTACCTTAACAAGCTCCAGCTGTTTTTATCTCAGAAGGTTTACTCCCTGATATACAACTGCCTAACACCTTCGTAAGTGCAGGTCCTAAATGAGCTTTTTCTCTTCCCTCACCACAATCCAGATTCTTTTGGGAGTTCCCAGTACAGTAACCATACCAGGAAGTACTTAATTTATTAAGCTACTAGTTTCTTATCTCATTGGAGATATTTACTGATAAACAGCTGCCTACGCAGCATGTTCATGTCGTTCCTAAATGAGCTTTTATCTCTCTCCCCTCACCACAAATCAGATTCTTCTGAGGAGTTCCCAGTACATTATCCTTTACCTGTGTAATTACCTTAACAAGCTCAGCTGTTTTTATTCTCAGAAGGTTTACTCCCTGATACAGCTACCTACCCCCTTCGTAAGTGCAGTCCTAAATGAGCTTTTTTCTCTCTTCCCTCACCACATCCAGATTCTTTTGGGAGTTACCAGTACAGTAACCATACCAGGAATTACTTAATTTATTAAGCTAGCTTTTCTTATTCAGTGGAGATATTTACTGATAAACAGCTACCTACGCAGCATGTTCATGTCGTTCCTAAATGAGCTTTTATCTCTCTCCCCTCACCACAAATCCAGATTCTTTGAGGAGTTCCAGTACATTATCCTTTCCCCTGTGTAATTACCTTAACAAGCTCCACTGTTTTTATTCTCAGAATGTTTACTCCCTGATAACAGCTGCCTCCCCTTCGTCAGTGCAGGTCCAAATGAGCTTTTTTCTCTGTTCCCTCACCACAATCCAGATTCTTTTGGGAGTTACCAGTACATTAACCATACCAGGAAGTGTTAATTATTAAGCTACTGCTTTTCTTAATCTCAGTGGATAATTTACTGATAAACAGCACCTACGCAGCATGTTCATGTCGTTCCTAAATGAGCTTTTATCTCTCTCCCTCACCACAAATCAGATTCTTCTGAGGAGTTACAGTACATTATCCTTTCCCTATTAAGCTCCAGCTGTTTTTATTCTCAGAATATTTACTCCCTGATATACAGCTGCCTACCCCCTTCGTAAGTGCAGGTCCTAAATGAGCTTTTTCTCTGTTCCCTCACCACAATCCAGATTCTTTTGGGAGTTCCAGTACAGTAACCATACCAGGAAGTACTTAATTTATTAAGCTACTGCTTTTCTTAATCTCAGTCAGATATTTACTGATAAACAGCTACCTACCCCAGCATGTTCATGTCGTCCTAAATGAGCTTTTATCTCTCTCCCCTCACCACAAATCAGATTCTTCTGAGAGTTACCCAGTACATTATCCTTTCCCTGTGTAATTACCTTAACAAGCTCCAGCTGCTTTTTTATTCTCAGAAGGTTTACTCCCTGATATACAGCTACCTACCCCCTTCGTAAGTGCAGGTCCTAAATGAGCTTTTTTCTCTGTTCCCTCACCACAATCAGATTCTTTTGGGAGTTACCAGTACAGTAACCATACCAGGAAGTACTTAATTTATTAAGTACTGCTTTTCTTAATCTCAGTGGAGATATTTACTGATAAACAGCTACCTACGCAGCATGTTCATTAAGTCGTTCCTAAATGAGCTTTTATCTCTCTCCCCTCACCACAAATCAGATTCTTCTGAGGAGTTACCAGTACATTACCATCCACTGTGTAATTACCTTAATTAAGCTCCAGCTGTTTTTATTCTCAGAATGTTTACTCCCTGATATACAGCTGCCTACCCCCTTCGTAAGTGCAGGTCCTAAATGAGCTTTTTTCTCTGTTCCCTCACCACAATCCAGATTCTTTTGGGGAGTTCCCAGTACAGTATCCATACCAGGAAGTACTTAATTTATTAAGCTACTGCTTTTCTTAATCTCAGTGGAGATATTTACTGATAAACAGCTGCCTACGCAGCAAGTTCAGTCGTTCCTAAATGAGCTTTTTTCTCTGTTCCCTCACCACAATCCAGATTCTTGGGGAGTTGCCAGTACAGTATCCATACCAGGAAGTACTTAATTTATTAAGCTACTGCTTTTCTTAATCTCAGTGGAGATATTTACTGATAAACAGCTACCTACGCAGCATGTTCATGTCGTTCCTAAATGAGCTTTTATCTCTCTCCCCTCACCACAATCAGATTCTTCTGGGAGTTCCCAGTACATTATCCTTTCCCCTACTTAATTATTCACAAGCTCCAGCTGTTTTTATTCTCAGAAGGTTTACTCCCTGATATACAGCTGCCTACACTCTTCGTGCAGGTCCTAAATGAGCTTTTATCTCTCCCCTCACCACAAATCAGATTCTTTTGAGGAGTTCCCAGTACATTATCTTTCCCTGTGTAATTACCTTAACAAGCTCCAGCTGTTTTCATTCTCAGAAGTTTACTCCTGATATACAGCTGCCTACCCCTTCGTAAGTGCAGGTCCTAAATGAGCTTTTTTCTCTGTTCCCTCACCAAATCCAGATTCTTTTGGGAGTTACCATACAGTAACCATACCAGAAGTACTTAATTTATTAAGCTACTGCTTTTCTTAATCTCAGTGGAGATATTTACTGATAAACAGCCTACCTACGCAGCATGTTCATGTCGTTCCTAAATGAGCTTTTATCTCTCTCCCCTCACCACAAATCAGATTCTTCTGAGGAGTTCCCAGTACATATCCTTTCCCCTGTGTAAGCTCCAGCTGTTTTTATTCTCAGAACGTTTACTCCCTGATATACAGCTGCCTACCCCCGTCGTATGTGCAGGTCCTAAATGAGCTTTTTTCTCTTTCCCTCACCACAATCCAGATTCTTTTGGGGAGTTACCAGTACAGTAACCAACCTGGAAGTACTTAATTTATTAAGCTACTGCTTTTCTTAATCTCAGTGGAGATATTTACTGATAAACAGCTACCTAGCAGCATGTTCATGTCGTTCCTAAATGAGCTTTTTTCTCTGTTCCCTCACCACAATCCAGATTCTTTGGGGAGTTCCCAGTACATTATCCATACCAGGAAGTACTTAATTTATTAAGCTACTGCTTTTCTTAATCTCAGTGGAGTTATTTACTGATAAACAGCTACCTTGCAGCATGTTCATGTCTTCTAAATGAGCTTTTATCTCTCCCCTCACCACAAATCAGATTCTTCTGAGGAGTTCCCAGTACATTATCCTTTCCCCTGTGTAATTACCTTAACAAGCTCCAGCTGTTTTTATTCTCAGAAGGTTTACTCCCTGATATACAGCTGCCTACCCCCTTCGTAAGTGCAGGTCCTAAATGAGCTTTTTTCTCTGTTCCCTCACCACAATCCAGATTCTTTTGGGGAGTTACAGTACAGTAACCATACCAGGAAGTACTTAATTTATTAAGCTACTGCTTTTCTTAATCTCAGTGGAGATATTTACTGATAAACAGCTACCTACGCAGCATGTTCATGTCGTTCCTAAATGAGCTTTTATCTCTCTCCCCTCACCACAAATCAGATTCTTCTGAGGAGTTCCCAGTACATTATCCTTTCCCCTGTGTAATTACCTTAACAAGCTCCAGCTGTTTTTATTCTCAGAAGGTTTACTCCCTGATATACAGCTGCCTACCCCCTTCGTAAGTGCAGGTCCTAAATGAGTTTTTTTCTCTGTTCCCTCACCACAATCCAGATTCTTTTGGGGAGTTACCAGTACAGTAACCATACCAGGAAGTACTTAATTTATTAAGCTACTGCTTTTCTTAATCTCATGGAGATATTTACTGATAAACAGCTACGTACGCAGCATGTTCATGTCGTTCCTAAATGAGCTTTTATCTCTCTCCCCTCACCACAAATCAGATTCTTCTGAGGAGTTCCCAGTACATTATTCCTTTCCCCTGTGTAATTACCTTAACAAGCTCCAGCTGTTTTTATTCTCAGAAGGTTTACTCCCTGATATACAGCTGCCTACCCACTTCGTAAGTGCAGGTCCTAAATGAGCTTTTTTCTCTGTTCCCTCACCACAATCCAGATTCTTTTGGGAGTTACCAGTACAGTAACCATACCAGGAAGTACTTAATTTATTAAGCTACTGCTTTTCTTAATCTCAGTGGAGATATTTACTGATAAACAGCTACCTACGCAGCATGTTCATGTCGTTCCTAAATGAGCTTTTATCTCTCTCCCCTCACCACAAATCAGATTCTTCTGAGGAGTTCCCAGTACATTATCCTATCCCTGTGTAATTACCTTAACAAGCTCCAGCTTTTCTTATCTCAGAAGGTTTACTCCCTGATATACAGCTGCCTACCCCGCATCAGTGCAGTCGTCCTAAATGAGCTTTTTTCTCTGTTCCCTCACCACAATCCAGATTCTTTGGGGAGTTACCAGTACAGTATCCATACCAGGAAGTACTTAATTAAGCTAGCTGTTTCTTAATCTCAGTGGAGATATTTACTGATAAACAGCTACCTACCATCGTAAGTGTTCAGGTTCCTAAATGAGCTTTTTATCTCTCTCCCTCACCACAATCAGATTCTTCTGAGGAGTTCCCAGTACATTATCCTTTCCCCTACTTAATTATTCACAAGCTCCAGCTGTTTTTATTCTCAGAAGATACTCCCTGATATACAGCTGCCTACCCTTCATGTCAGGTCCTAAATGAGCTTTTTTCTCTGTTCCCTCACCACAATCAGATTCTTTGGGGAGTTACCAGTACAGTATCCATACCAGGAAGTACTTAATTTATTAAGCTACTGCTTTTCTTAATCTCAGTGGAGATATTTACTGATAAACAGCTGCCTACCCCAGCATGTTCATGTCGTTCCTAAATGAGCTTTTATCTCTCTCCCTCACCACAAATCAGATTCTTCTGAGGAGTTCCCAGTACATTATCCTTTCCCCTGAGTAATTACCTTAACAAGCTCCTGCTGTTTTTATTCTCAGAAGGTTTACTCCCTGATATACAGCTGCCTACCCCAATTGTAAGTGCAGGTCCTAAATGAGCTTTTTCTCTGTTCCCTCACCACAATCCAGATTCTTTTGGGGAGTTACCAGTACAGTAACCATACCAGGAAGTACTTAATTTTAAGCTACTGCTTTTCTTAATCTCAGTGGAGATATTTACTGATAAACAGCTACCTACGCAGCATGTTCATGTCGTTCCTAAATGAGCTTTTTCTCTGTTCCCTCACCAAAATCCAGATTCTTTTGGGGAGTTACCAGTACAGTATCCATACCAAAGTACTTAATTTATTAAGCTACTGCTTTTCTTAATCTCAGTGGAGATATCTACTGATAAACAGCTACCTACCCAGCATGTTCATGTCGTTCCTAAATGAGCTTTTATCTCTCTCCCTCATACAAATCAGATTCTTCTGAGGAGTTCCAGTACATTATCCTTTCCCCTGTGTAATTACCTTCACAAGCTCCAGCTGTTTTCATTCTCAGAAGGTTTACTCCCTGATATAAGCTGCCTACCCTTCGTAAGTGCAGGTCCTAAATGAGCTTTTATCTCTGTCCCCTCACCACAAATCAGATTCTTCTGGAGTTCCCAGTACATTATCCTTTCCCGTGTGTAATTACCTTAACAAGCTCCAGCTGTTTTTATTCTCAGAAGTTTTACTCCCTGATATACAGCTGCCTACGCCTTCGTAAGTGCAGGTCCTAAATGAGCTTTTTTCTCTGTTCCCTCACCACAATCCAGATTCTTTTGGGAGTTACCAGTACAGTAACCATACCAGGAAGTACTTATTTATTAAGCTACTGCTTTTCTTAATCTCAGTGGAGATATTTACTGATAAACAGCTACCTACGCAGCATGTTCATGTCGCCCTAAATGAGCTTTTATCTCTCTCCCCTCACCACAAATCAGATTCTTCTGAGGAGTTCCCAGTACATTATCCTTTTACCTGTGTAATTATTAACAAGCTCCAGCTATTTTTATTCTCAGAAGGTTTACTCCCTGATATACAGCTGCCTACCTCCTTCGTAAGTGCAGGTCCTAAATGAGATTTTTTCTCTGTTCCCTCACCACAATCCAGATTCTTTTGGGGAGTTACCAGTACAGTAACCATCCCCTGTGGAATTACCTTAACAAGCGCCAGCTGTTTTTAATTCCGTGAAGATTTTTACTGATAAACAGCTACCTACGCAGCATGTACATGTCGTTCTTAAATGAGCTTTTTATCTCTCTCCCCTCAACACAAATCAGATTCTTCTGAGGAGTTCCCAGTACATTATCCTATCCTCTGTGTAATTACCTTAACAAGCTCTAGCTCTTTCCATTATCAGAAGGTTTACTCCCTGATATACAGCTGCCTAACCCCTTCGTAAGTGCAGGTCCTTAATGAGCTTTTTTCTCTGTTCCCTCACCACAATCCAGATTCTTTTGGGGAGTTACCAGTACAGTAACCATACCAGGAAGTACTTAATTTATTAAGCTTCTGCTTTTCTTAATCTCAGTGGAGATATTTACTGATAAACAGCTACCTATGCAGCATGTTCATTTCGTTCCTAAATGAGCTTTAATCTCTCTCCCCTCACCACAAATCAGATTCTTCTGAGGAGTTCCCAGTACATTATCCTTTCCCCTGTGTAATTACATTAACATCTCCAGCTGTTTTTATTCTCAGAAGGTTTACTCCCTGATATACAGCTGCCTACCCCCATCGTAAGTGCAGGTCCTAAATGAGCTTTTTTCTCTGTTCCCTCACCACAATCCAGATTCTATTGGGGCGTTACCACTACAGTAACCATACCAGGAAGTACTTAATTTATTAAGCTACTGCTTTTCTTAATCTCAGTGGAGATATTTACTGATAAACAGCTACCTAAGCAGCATGTTCATGTCGTTCCTAAATGAGCTTTTATCTCTCTCGCCACAATACAAATCAGATTCTTCTGAGGAGTTCCCAGTACATTATCCTTTACCTGTGTAATTACCTTCACAAGCTCCAGCTGTTTTTATTCTCAGAAGGTTTACTCCCTGATATACAGCTGCCTACACCCTTCGTAATTGCAGGTCCTAAATGAGCTTTTATTTCTCTCCCCTCACCACAAATCAGATTCTTCTGAAGAGTTCCCAGTACATTATCCTTTCCCGTGTTTAATTACCTTAACAAGCTCCAGCTGTTTTTATTCTCAGAAGTTTTACTCCCTGATATACAGCTGCCTACCCCCTTCGTAAGTGCAGGTCCTAAATGCGCTTTTTTCTCTGTTCCCTCACCACAATCCTGATTCTTTTGGGAGTAACCAATACAGTAACCATACCAGGAAGTACTTAATTTATTAAGCTACTGCTTTTCTTAATCTCAGTGGAGATATTTACTGATAAACAGCTACCTATGCAGCATGTTCATGTCGTTCCTAAATGAGCTTTTATCTCTCTCCTCACCACAAATCAGATTCTTCTGAGGAGTTCCCAGTACATTATCCTTTCCCCTGTGTAATTACCTTAACAAGCTCCAGCTGTTTTTATTCTCAGAAGGTTTACTCCCTGATATACAGCTGCCTACACCCTTCGTAAGTGCAGGTCCTAAATGAGCTTTTTTCTCTGTTCCCTCACCACAATCCAGATTCTTTTGGGGAGTTACCAGTACAGTAACCATACCAGGAAGTACTTAATTTATTAAGCTACTGCTTTTCTTAAACTCAGTGGAGATATTTACTGATAAACAGCTACCTATGCAGCATGTTCATGTCGTTCCTAAATGAGCTTTTATCTCTCTCCCTCACCAAAAATCAGATTCTTCTGAGGAGTTCCCCGTACATTTTCCTTTCCGCTGTGTAATTAACTTAATAAGCTCCAGCTGTTTTTATTCTCAGAAGGTTTACTCACTGATATACAGCTGCCTAGCCCCTTCGTAAGTGCAGGTCCTAAATGAGCTTTTTCTCTGTTCCCTCACCACAATCCAGATTCTTTTGGGGAGTTACCAGTACAGTAACCATACCAGAATGTACTTAATTTATTAAGCTACTGCTTTTCTTAATCTCAGTGGAGATATTTACTGATAACAGCTACCTACACAGCATGTTCATGTCGTTCTTAAATGAGCTTTTATCTCTCTCCCCTCACCACAAATCAGATTCTTCTGAGGAGTTCCCAGTACATTATCCTTTCCCCTGTGTAATTACCTTAACAAGCTCCAGCTGTTTTTATTCTCAAAAGGTTTACTCCCTGATATACAGCTGCCTACGCCCGTGGTAAGTGCAGGTCCTAAATGAGCTTTTTTCTCTGTTCCCTCACCACAATCCAGATTCTTTTGGGGAGTTACCAGTACAGTAACCATACCAGGAAGTACTTAATTTATTAAGCTACTGCTTTTCTTAATCTCAATGGAGATATTTACTGATAAACAGCTACCTACCCAGCATGTTCATGTCGTTCCTAAATGAGCTTTTATCTCTCTCCCCTCACCACAAACAAGATTCTTCTGAGGAGTTCCCAGTACCTTATCCTTTACCTGTGTAATTACCTTAACAAGCTCCAGCTGTTTTTATTCTCAGAAGGTTTACTCCCTGATATACAGCTGCCTACACCCTTCGTAAGTGCAGGTCCTAAATGAGATTTTTTCTCTGTTCCCTCACCACAATCCAGATTCTTTTGGCGAGTTACCAGTACAGTAACCATACCAGGAAGTACTTAATTTATTAAGCTACTGCTTTTCTTAATCTCAGTGGAGATATTTACTGATAAACAGCTACGTATGCAGCATGTTCATGTCGTTACTAAATGAGCTTTTATCTCTCTCCCCTCACCAAAAATCAGATTCTTCTGAGGAGTTCCCAGTACATTATCCTTTGCCCTGTGTAATTACCTTAACAAGTTCCAGCTGTTTTATTCTCAGAAGGTTT
>NW_025956045.1:0-27236 GCF_023159225.1 Perognathus longimembris pacificus | reverse complement strand
AAATATTGTAAAAATGGAGCCAGCAAGACATTCTCTAACTTTAATCTCAATATTCACAAAGCACACCAATTTTATACTAAATCTTGGCAATGTAATATTTAAGGATTTAATCCATGCATTTAGCTATACACACACATAGATAGATAGATAGATAGATAGATAGATAGATAATTATAGATATAGATATATTTGTAGACATAGATATAGATATATACCACCTGTTTTATTCCCAGGAAAAGTCAGGACTCACTACTAGTGCTTCATGTTTGTGATGCCACATAATTAGTTTGTCTTCAATAACTAGAAAAGGTAAATTTAAATTCAAAGCATGTCGTGTGAAACGAATAAAGTTTTTGATGTGTTTGATTTACAAATGAATGCTTTTACGGCCTTAAGAATGATTATTCATAAAAAAAATCTCGCAAATAGTTTGTTTTCTAAGCGGCCTAAATTTAATGAAAGGAAACTCAAGTTTCTTTGTCTTTCTCATTTTAAACCTAATTTCAGATTAATACTTTAAAGACAATCCATCCCTCTTTGAATGAACAAGAAAAGATGCCTTCATGTCCCTTTAGATAAACAGTGTTGAAATAAGTCATAAACTATCTCCTGTTTTTCTTCTGAAAATGCCTGTAATTTGTGTATTAAGAAAATCAGTACTTACAGGATGTGCATCAAAGAACTCAAAAGTTAATGAGTTGAATATCTTCCAAGTTCTTCAATATTCTTTTGTTTCCCAAAGAAAGGATAATGTTTGAGACATCTGGTCTGGAAGTAATTCTTCATTGGTTTTCTGACAGAATTTTTCTCCTCACAGGAAGTGCAGATATTTCCCTGTCTACCAGAATGCAAAAAGGTAAGCATGTTCCCAATGTCCTTTGAAAAGAACACTTCAAATGGTTCCCATCATATTATGTATAGCATTCTCAGTATGCAAAACACTGTGGGGGAGATTCAATGGGATGGAGTTCAGAATTGAGACATTCTGATAATTGTACAGTGGAATTTTGAATTCGTACTATTGAGACATAAGATTGCAAGTAAATGCCTTGGCCTCAATGCACCTTCCCTGTCAACAGAGGACAGCGTGAATATTGCAAAACAGTAACCGCAAAAAGTCCTTCGATTAATGGAAAAATGTTTCCCAAATTAGGCCTAAGAATTCACAAATGGGAACTGAAATGAATTTGCTTATTATTTCTATGATAATATCAAAAGGCATAGTTATCATTTTTGTCATCACAGAAGGGAATTTGAAATTAATGCATAAGTTGTAATTGGAAGAGAAGGGAAAGAATTACATTTTCTCAAAAATATACCAGATTTGCTTAGATATTTTTCTTTGCAGGTGAATCTCTGGATCCTGAAAGGTTACTGCAATGCCCCTATGATAAGAGTCACAAGATCAGGGCCTGCAGATTCCCGTACCATCTGGTGAAATGCAGAAAGGTAGGGTTGCATTTCAAAATGAGGAGTTTGTCATACTTTACTATAAACATGAATTTGAAGCTTGATATTTGACTAAATGTGCTAAATATGTGTCAATGAAATAATAGACTACCTGGGTAGATGTAGTATACACATATTTGTATTTGCTCTTGTAATCTGATCTTTGTGTAGTGCAGATAAGAAATAGCAGTGCAACTTGTTTACAGAACTCTAGGATGAGTAGAACATTGCAAGATGTTTTCTGTAGGACAATCATTTCAGTCTGAGTGTAGCGACTTTATACTTGTTTCCTTTTTCACACTTAACTACTCTAAATCAGCAATTTAGTAAAGTTTCTAAAAATTAAGACAGATGCATTGCCTAATGGCAGGACATAATTCCTGAACCATGTTACTTTTCAGTAAACCTAGTGAACCTGAATTGATGATAACGAAGATGTGTCTTGCCTGTTTTGTATATTTTGGTGTATTTTTTGTAATGATACCACGACAGTTATTTTCACATAGAACAAGAAATCTTTCAAATGCTCATATAGTTATCTATCCCAATTCAATTTTTTGTGTTAAAAAACATTGCTCTGGGCAGGAAAACAATCTTCCCTTTGTTATGCTTTTCAAAGGATGCTCACTGATTATATATACACGTGTGCACAGAAAGACACATACATATGCATATTCATGCTCATATGTTTTCAAATATTCTTATATCTAAATGCGAATATATACAAATTAAACTGTACATGCACATGGTATCACACACATGCACCAAGACACACAATGAGGGCATTTCCAATTGTGTTTTTGATCAATGTGTCTTACCCATTCATGTAGCATATATTTATAAATGCCTTTTTACTGAATAAGATGTCATGATTCTGAATGTTTTAGATGCCAAAGTCATGTTTTAAGTATCCAGCATTTTGCTGCTGTGTCAGACCTCCAATCTTGTCCATGACGAGTTTAAATCAAAGTACTTTATGCGAAGAGAGTATGAGATATAGAGTCTGAGAGAATCTTATCCACCACCAGCCCCTAAAAATTGTAAGAAACAGATTGAAGAAGAGTCGAGGTTGTACTAGCCCATCCTCTTGTGCTAGACTGGTGTTAGTACAGCACACAAGCCCAAGGTAAAACCACAAGTCAAGCATAAAAACAGCAACCCTTTCCTTATCCCCCAATAATTTGTACTATTTTTATTTTTTACATCCTGGTTCAATAGAATCATCCAGACATTGCTGCCAAATTGGCTACTTGTCCCTTCAATGCTCGGCACTTGGTGCCGCGCGATCAACTCAGTAAACATATAGCAACATGTGAAGACCAAAGTTGCATTGAGGATGATATAGGTAAGCTTGATACACGAAACAGACATCAGATCTGATTCAGATTCAGTCTGTTACATATTGTGATTCCATTTTCCTTATTTTCCTTCTTGCAGTTACTATGACTTGGTCCCAACCCCAAGAGAAGAAATCTGGAAATACAGGGCATCGCCTTTCTTCTGAGGAAGACTGGGATAAAGGTAAAGAGCTTGATTAAATTTTGAGTTAGTGCTGTAACTGAATGCCAGTTTAGAGATAGATGCAAATAATAGTAAACTCTTTAGCTCAACATGAAATTTAATGTATGCTAACATAGGTAAAGCTATTATGCTCATCCTCATATATGAAGACATGCATTCAGAAATGATTTCTTTAAAGAATATATATAAAACAGGGTTGTCCATCTATAGTTTAGGACTCCTACTTTTCCATGTTTATTATCCACTTAATCATTGATATATTAGGTCCTTAAGGTGGTTATTATTTCATTAATACCTATGTCTTTCCTTGGCCATGTAAATGTTAGAGAAAATGTCATATATACCCTGGAGACAATATCCATTTTTCTGTTTGCCAGAATCCTTGGAAAACCCTAGCCCAACTTTTGTTTGGGGCAGAGGAGAGTCTTCTAGCCAAAACAGGTAAGAAAATGACATTATCACTTTGGCAAAGATCTATTTCTTAGAAATAAAGGAAACAATTATGATAGGTGGAAGAGCTGCCTTTTTCTTTTAGGAATAAAAAAATTTCCTCTTTTCAGAGAAATATTCAGATTGCTGTCTGAACGGTGATTGGTGAAAGCATGCATGTGTAAATCTGCAATTACTTCATGATCTTAAAACATTTCTAGGGGGCTGGGGATATGGCCTAGTGACAAGAGTGCCTGCCTCGGGTACACAAGGCCCTAGGTTCGATTCCCCAGCACCACACATACAGAAAACGGCCAGAAGCGGCGCTGTGGCTCAAGTGGCAGACTGCTAGCCTTGAGCGGGAAGAAGCCAGGGACAGTGCTCAGCCCCTGATTCCACGGCCCAAGACAGGCAAAAACGAAACAAACAAACAAATAAACAAAAACACATTTCCAAACAAATTCATTGATATCTATGGAAAGTCATACTCAAAATGGTCTCGGAGTACCATTCAATATTGAGAAAATGTTACAGATATGACAGTATGTCAGAGCCACCGTTCACTTTTCAATGACATACGTTTCGATTTAATTTTATTCACAGAAATAACAAATGAGCGGCTGAAATTCCTCTTCATGTAAGTAGCTACTAAAATCATAAGGAGATTAATTTGATTAAATGTAGTAAAAAGCAACTATACAGATACATTGTGTTATTTGGGTTTGTGTGTTATATGCCCTTTGCTCAACAAGAATAGCAATAAAGCATCATGTCTGTTTACAGCCTGTTTTCATTTTTCAATATTTTATTGCAAACCTTCACCAAATATTTGTGAAAAGGCCTCCTTTACATGGATCTGTGATACCTTGAATATTCTGTGTAAAAATCACACCAGATGTTCGCCCACGTATACAGTTTGTAAGGCAAGGATAACTTCCAATTTAGATTTTTGAAAGATCTCTATATGTGATTACAGAGTAAAAGGAAGTGTGTTGTTTCCTGCTGTCACTTTCATATTCAACAAAATAACTTGGGAGACCAGAAGAAAAAGTTTCTGTGGACTCTGTGGATTGATGAGACAACCTGAGAAAATTTAGGAGGCTTATAGTTATATTTTCCTTTTATCCCATACTAAGTCACTTTCCACAAATATAATGCCTCCTTTTTTCATTTATGGGTTGTATCTCATATAAGATAGAGAATTTTGGATGAAATATTATGACTTGGATCTCAAATCTTAGGATAATCATTTCTCATATAGTCCACAATATTTACTATTTTTGTTATAAGACTTGGGCACATTTCATATTTTGTGTCCCTGTCATGTGACACTGATTATACTTGCATAGGTGAGACATAAACAAACTGTTCTATTACTTAGATGAAACTTATTATGTTACCTAAACTAAGGTTAGAAGAAATGTACCTGTTTCATGATCATAATGGATTCTCTGGGTATTAACGTGTTCACCTACCTTCAAGTGATTTGAAACACATAGAGTTTCATACCATAAGTCAACAGCAGTTGCCCATTGGTCCATTTCTGCGTATATGGAAGTTGAAAAAAGCAAGAAATTCTTTCAGAATAATAGGCAGTTGTTCAGTTTTGCATATCTGTACAACAACTATGTAATTTTCTATTGTTCTTAGGCAGAATCAGAAATGTATATTACCACACCTTCCACCATAATGCAAAATCTTTTTTCTATTTTCCTTTGCAGAAATAATCCGGAGGCCTAATATTTGAGGACTACATATTTTTCCTTGTCTTGCTAATGACATGAAATAATAAATATTACTTTCGGCACGTTGAATGCGTTTTCATTTCCACTAGCTTTTAAAACTTACTAATTTGGTTAGCTTGTATATTGTTTGTAATGAACGCTGACATCAATGTTAGGGTGAAATCCTTTACTGAAATATACCTTTTCAATTTCTCTAAGAAGCATATTTAGATTTTACGAGAAGAACGATGATCATGAAATGAAAATCTGGATACATAAACATGTATAAAATTCTTCTATATCTTTTTTCAGTTAGATTTTGAATGTGAAAAACGCTTTTTTGTCAATGATCTCCCCCTTGCATTAAAAATATTATTACAATTACCTCTTTTAGTAGAGAATTTAAATTTATATGGTCCACCATATGGGTGAGCCACAAAACTACTGCTTGATTGTGTGTGTGCGTGTGTGTGTGTGTGTGTGTGTCTTTGTTGGTACTATTTAATTTTAATTTGTAATTAAATTTTATTGACAAGGTGATGCAAATGAGTTACCATTACATAATAAAGCATTGAGTACATTTCTTGTCATTTTAGTTACAACCTCCCCCATTTTTCAGTATCTTTCAAAGGTCAGATATCCATATATACAAGATCCAGTGTTCCAAACTCATATCCAGTCACCACAGGAGGACTCCACCGGTTTTTTCACGTAGTATATTAAACATAAGGACAATGATAAAATCCTCCTGTTCCCATGTCTTGCAGATATGATGTGACATCACTGGCAAAACCATATAGAAATATTATTTGAGAAGAAGTTTTATACTTTACAGACAACAAGTCTATGCCCCACCCAAGTGATAAAATATTTAAAATAACTCATGCGCCCTAGACGATTTATATGGCCATTGATAGGCAGGCATTGTACCCTTTATTTTCTTAGTTGCCTCTGCTGCACCAGCTACTGTGTGTTTGACACAAAGTGTGCAAACGTCTCACTATGTTAATCAGCTTGCTCATAACAGTATGCAAGCCCTGCACGTGCAATCATTGAAATCATTCATTTTTACCACCGGGTTTTCAATGTTCAGCAGAAAAGAAGTTATCAAAGAAAGTCCTCCATTGGCTTGTCCAATAGAATGGGCCCGTCTCCAACCTACTCCTTGGAAGTTCATGAATGGTCTTAGTACGAGCTAGCCATATCCACTATGAATGGGAGCACCCTACTACTGACCAACCACGTAGACTGACTAAGAAGCACCTTTGTCACTTTAAATCTCACTCCTAAGGATAGGCTCACAGGCCATGCTATATTCTTATTTATTTATTCATTTTTTGGTTTTTAACCATTAGTTAAAGAGATTTTATAAATATTGTGTCACCTTCAACTAAAGTGTTATGTAGACACCATACTTAAAATCATTCCAAGGTTCCAAAGAGGCCCGAATTTCCTTTTCCTTTACAAGGGTTCCTATATGTGCAGTGGGATAAGATGTTGATTTTATGAAAACAATTTAGAGGTCATAATAATTTCTGGTGAGAAAAATATTGAGCTACAATGCAAAATGAAGTCTCAAGGGAAGAGATGGTTCCATGATTGGTTTAAGTGGTCTCTGTACCTAAATATACACATTTTGGGTACTGCTGATCCCCTTGCTATTTTATTGTTGGGACATACAATATACATTATATTACATAATAGCTCGGTTAAACTCCTCTTGGTCAGCCAAATTTGTAGACACTGAATCCCCCAAAATTAGTGGAAGAAAAGTGTCAATAATTTGATTCCTGTATAAACACTAGTAAAGAGAAATGTTATGCTGAAATCAAGAGCCAGAGGATAAAAATACAAATGTCTCCAAATCAAAATTTACAAAACCATTTGTGTAAACCAATTCTAAAACTTATCAGGGGGAAAGATACGAGGGAGTTGGAAGTGTGGGGTGATGGAGGAGGTAACATGATGAACTAGAAATATACTTACAGACTTACATATGAACCTCTATCCTTTGGTACATCACTCTGAAAATAAAGGAAAAAATAAAACAAACTAAAAAAAAGAGGAAGTAATGTGGTATGAAAATAGTTTATGGTCCTAATCTGAATCCTTTAGAAATAATGCCAAATGGTATCTCTGTACAAGGGAATCCTACACAATGATTAGAAAACATTTGGAAAAAGGTATTCATTGGGACAAAAGCCTGGAACATAGAATGGAGCATTGGCTGGCTGATATTTGTATGTTAGAAATAAGTAACAGACATGATAAAGAAAGCAGGACTCAGGTACCAATGCACAGGGACACAAGGAATGTGCTTGAGAGAAAGGTATCGAAAAGTGACACACAAACACTAATGTTTATGTACATAAATTCAAATGGATATCTATATATTACCCAATCTGCAAGGAATTGTTTTATAGTTAATATTACTAGAGGCTACAAGCTTTAGAGATGAGATTGACAATAGACATTAAGGATATAATTTTTTGTTTTGGAAAAAATAATGAAAAAGGAAGTTGTTTGTGCAAGAGGACAATGTGAAGGAAAGAGGCAGAAAAATGAGCAAGGAAATAACAGCTGTGAGAAGAAATTTATGCATATTTTTCTCTCACCTCAATGCTCCCTCAAAATTTCCTTGATTCCTTGTTAAAAATTTCTTCATCTATCCTTTGTATACATTATTGGTAAAATGAAATTGTGGTTAGCGAGTAACTTAAACTCCTATTACCCTAGCAAAAGCACCATAACTGGAAGTAAATATTATCAGTTGATTCTGGAGAATTTTGAAGCTCTCTTTCTAATTCTGATTTTTAGATAGAGATAAAGTGCCAAATTTGGTATACAACATCGAAGTTTTTGAAACAATTGGAACATTTCAACACTAGTGATACAGAATCATGTCAATATTCACATAAATTTCAGATAATAAGAGATGCCCATATTATTTGATTAAATCTTTTTTTTCAAACCTACTGATAATCAAGACACAAATGCCCTTGGTCAAACAGGGCTGGTAGTTAACAAATTCTTCTGTTTTCTCTTTTAAAATAGCAAAATCAATTTATAAGACACATATTTGAAATCAAGTTCAAAGACATGAACAAGATATACACAGCTAATAAGGGAGAAAAGAACATGAATCATACTAGAAAATGGAGAGCATAGTCCCAGTTCTCTGATTTAGTATGAACCACATAATCATAACTGAGCCTACTTTCCCTGATCTTTTTGTAAAAGTAATGTTTCATGAATGGTCACCACTGAGGAAAAGCGGTCATAATAATGTAGGTACAAAGTTTTGCGAAAATAGTTAAACTTTCAGAACTAGAATGGTCAACATATTCCTTGATAGGTTCCTGTGAACACTTTGCGTAAAAGTGGATGCTTTTCCAAAGACTGGATCATGGGCAGAACAGAAATGTATAGGAAGAAGGAATTCAGGATCCCAAACTCGCCTATTAGAAAAGTGTGTGAAAACGACTCTCAGGATTCCATTACTGAAACCTCGCTTATTTCTACAAAATCATACATAAACAATGGACAGGAAGAACAAACAGGACTCCCACTTCGGGGTAGAAGGCAGCATTGAGCACTTCCGGTGTCAAATGCGGAAGTGCTTGTGAATGACGTGAGATCATAACCCGGAAGTGACCAATATTAGCCACGTCACAATACTAGTGACCCCACACGGGGGAGACAGGAGTTAAAAGTAACTGTTACTACGGAAAGGTCTACGGTGGACCAGGTTACTTCGTTGAGCGGAGAGCCTTCTTCACTAATTTGGTAAGTACAGTTCTCCTTCAGAGACATCTAACAATCATTTCCCTCGTTTCCTTTCTTCAGTCATCAGTCCCCAACTCGTGTGGACTAACTTTTCACTCTTTGATATACACTGTGACATTTCTGGCTACAAAGGTTCTTTGTAATTCCTTTACCGGAAGTCCCATGAGGTAGTCCCTGCTTATTTTACAAAATACCAAGTATTATCCAACATATCACATAATCAAAAATGTTATGTCCCTGGAATTGAGAATGTAGCAATTTCCAATGTGTCCGTCTTCAAATTTACTACCATTACTCTCACTTTTATTTAGCTCTAACAATGATATTTCTATGGGGTTGTACACTTGTTTCATGCCCACAACAAATTTAATGCTGGAATTTACTAATATTTGAAACAGTTATTATCTGTAGCTATGACTCTCAGTATTGCCCAATGTTCCCTCAATTTATAGGTCATGTTCTGTTAGATATAATTACCTATAGATCCCTTGAGCCATAGTTCAAGTAAGAATACAGGAATATCTAGAAATTATTGTCTGAATTTATATGAGTTCAAACGGGTATTTACCTGTTTGAGACCTGCAAAAGTTGGAAAATTTTGAACTATATAGTATAGATATCTACCAGTTAGAAAACATTTTCACAAATATGTTGAACACTTGTCATGAATGAAGTCCCTTGAATGTTGGTCTATGACAAAGAAATTAATGATAAGATTAATATACTTTGTTGACTTCAGTCCTACTGTTACAATTTTGAGATTTCTCCTTATTCCTTTCAAATACAATTGTTGCCTGATTATTTGCCTGCGATTAAACAGGTGATATACAGCTGGATGAAAATTCATGAGTTTACCACTAGAATACCTTCTTTCATAGTGTATCTTAGGTTTGCTAATTCAGTCTCAGTGGATGTCATTTTAATCAACAAGACAGGTAATTCATTATTGTCCATGTCCTATTTTTTAATACAGAGCAATTTCCTGTCCCTTGAAAATTTTTTAACACCACCTGAAACATTTCCACAATTTATAATAATATGCACAATACAAATGGAGTTCTCTAAGTCCTTTCGATGAATAAATTTTGTTTTTTGCTGTCGAGTATGATTTTGGCTCATAATATGTTGGAGATAAGTCTAGGCCCTTTTCAACAGTTAAAAAGGATGGGGAAGATTTACATTGGTTTGTTGCATAATTCCTTTGAATTGGTGCTTTCTTAGAAACCCATATGTAAATGTGGCAGGTATGTGAGTCACTGAAAGGGAATCATCTTTCTCAAGTCAGTGTGTATTGAAGACTTGAAATTTGTCAAGGAATTCCTGATGCTGAGTAAATTGGATACACTATTGGAAATAAGATCTTCCTAGCAATCTATTAAAAATGTTTTACCATTGATTTCGTGAGAACATGATTTATTTGTGAGAAATTTATTCATGTCTACCCGAGAAAGTAAGACACACACTGGTGATAGTTGTTTTTCTGAAAGCGCAAAAAACAAAAAGTCAAAAAACCTTCATTCATATTTGACAATATTAAGAAATACCAGTAGGTATTATAAGCCACTTATTACCCTGTCACTCTAATTAGATTCATGTAGTTTCTCAGGTGTCTTCTCTTAATGTTTAACCTTAGAAAGTATAACGTTCCTTTGGAATGAGTTACATGCAATGAATTGATTGTTGGCAGCAATTATTATGCTGGGAAAATCAATTATCTATATTCTGCAGTGTATTAATATAAGATAGTTGAACAAACGATGGAAGCAAAACATATCCCTTTTTGACTTATTCACAGCATAGGAGGAATAAATTGCAATGTGATTAAAAAACACAGCGAGAAGATGGGACTTTCTCTTCTGGATTTTGGCCAGTAATTATAATACTGTCATATACTGGCGCTAGAGGACATGAAATGATACCCTAAATCCAAAATGAGTTTGATTGTCCATTCCTTCTAGTTGTGCTCCCATATATAGGAGACACCAGATCAAAGTAATCCCGGCAAAGTGAACACCTCATTACAAGGGGCTCTTTGCTCCTGGAGGAAGGGATGCACCTCACCTTTAGTAGAATGCTTTATGTATAAGAAAATTGCATTCCCCGTTTTCTTTTAGGCTTAAGCAGAAACTGTTTATGTAAATTGCATTTTACTTCAACATAACGGTTATTCATAAATGTGCCAATACTTTTGTGGTACTATCTCTCTGTCCAAATTTGCAATTTTGATCTCATCATTTTTGGAATGTTCTAAAGTTGTAAGCAGCAACATAATCCTTTGTCGAAATATTGTAAAAATGGAGCCAGCAAGACATTCTCTAACTTTAATCTCAATATTCACAAAGCACACCAATTTTATACTAAATCTTGGCAATGTAATATTTAAGGATTTAATCCATGCATTTAGCTATACACACACATAGATAGATAGATAGATAGATAGATAGATAGATACATAATTATAGATATAGATATAGTTGTAGACATAGATATAGATATATACCACCTGTTTTATTCCCAGGAAAAGTCAGGACTCACTACTAGTGCTTCATGTTTGTGATGCCACATAATTAGTTTGTCTTCAATAACTGGAAAAGGTAAATTTAAATTCAAAGCATGTCGTGTGAAACGAATAAAGTTTTTGATGTGTTTGATTTACAAATGAATGCTTTTACGGCCTTAAGAATGATTATTCATAAAAAAATCTCGCAAATAGTTTGTTTTCTAAGCGGCCTAAATTTAATGAAAGGAAACTCAAGTTTCTTTGTCTTTCTCATTTTAAACCTAATTTCAGTTTAATACTTTTAAAGACACTCCATCCCTCTTTGAATGAACAAGAAAAGATGCCTTCATGTCCCTTTAGATAAACAGTGTTGAAATAAGTCATAAACTATCTCCTGTTTTTCTTCTGAAAATGCCTGTAATTTGTGTATTAAGAAAATCAGTACTTACAGGATGTGCATCAAAGAACTCAAAAGTTAATGAGTTGAATATCTTCCAAGTTCTTCAATATTCTTTTGTTTCCCAAAGAAAGGATAATGTTTGAGACATCTGGTCTGGAAGTAATTCTTCATTGGTTTTTCTGACAGAATTTTTCTCCTCACAGGAAGTGCAGATATTTCCCTGTCTACCAGAATGCAAGAAGGTAAGCATGTTCCCAATGTCCTTTGAAAAGGAACACTTCAAATGGTTCCCATCATATTATGTATAGCATTCTCAGTATGCAAAACACTGTGGGGGAGATTCAATGGGATGGAGTTCAGAATTGAGACATTCTGATAATTGTACAGTGGAATTTTGAATTCGTACTATTGAGACATAAGATTGCAAGTAAATGCCTTGGCCTCAATGCACCTTCCCTGTCAACAGAGGACAGCGTGAATATTGCAAAACAGTAACCGCAAAAAGTCCTTCGATTAATGGAAAAATGTTTCCCAAATTAGGCCTAAGAATTCACAAATGGGAACTGAAATGAATTTGCTTATTATTTCTATGATAATATCAAAAGGCATAGTTATCATTTTTGTCATCACAGAAGGGAATTTGAAATTAATGCATAAGTTGTAATTGGAAGAGAAGGGAAAGAATTACATTTTCTCAAAAATATACCAGATTTGCTTAGATATTTTTCTTTGCAGGTGAATCTCTGGATCCTGAAAGGTTACTGCAATGCCCCTATGATAAGAGTCACAAGATCAGGGCCTGCAGATTCCCGTACCATCTGGTGAAATGCAGAAAGGTAGGGTTGCATTTCAAAATGAGGAGTTTGTCATACTTTACTATAAACATGAATTTGAAGCTTGATATTTGACTAAATGTGCTAAATATGTGTCAATGAAATAATAGACTACCTGGGTAGATGTAGTATACACATATTTGTATTTGCTCTTGTAATCTGATCTTTGTGTAGTGCAGATAAGAAATAGCAGTGCAACTTGTTTACAGAACTCTAGGATGAGTAGAACATTGCAAGATGTTTTCTGTAGGACAGTCATTTCAGTCTGAGTGTAGCGACTTTATACTTGTTTCCTTGTTCACACTTAACTACTCTAAATCAGCAATTTAGTAAAGTTTCTAAAAATTAAGACAGATGCATTGCCTAATGGCAGGACATAATTCCTGAACCATGTTACTTTTCAGTAAACCTAGTGAACCTGAATTGATGATAACGAAGATGTGTCTTGCCTGTTTTGTATATTTTGGTGTATTTTTTGTAATGATACCACGACAGTTATTTTCACATAGAACAAGAAATCTTTCAAATGCTCATATAGTTATCTATCCCAATTCAATTTTTTGTGTTAAAAAAACATTGCTCTGGGCAGAAAACAATCTTCCCTTTGTTATGCTTTTCAAAGGATGCTCACTGATTATATATACACGTGTGCACAGAAAGACACATACATATGCATATTCAATGCTCATATGTTTTCAAATATTCTTATATCTAAATGCGAATATATACAAATTAAACTGTACATGCACATGGTATCACACACATGCACCAAGACACACAATGAGGGCATTTCCAATTGTGTTTTTGATCAATGTGTCTTACCCATTCATGTAGCATATATTTATAAATGCCTTTTTACTGAATAAGATGTCATGATTCTGAATGTTTTTAGATGCCAAAGTTATGTTTTAAGTATCCAGCATTTTGCTGCTGTGTCAGACCTCCAATCTTGTCATGACGAGTTTAAATCAAAGTACTTTTATGCGAAGAGAGTATGAGATATAGAGTCTGAGAGAATCTTATCCACCTCCAGCCCCTAAAAATTGTAAGAAACAGATTGAAGAAGAGTCGAGGTTGTACTAGCCCATCCTCTTGTGCTAGACTGGTGTTTAGTACAGCACACAAGCCCAAGGGTAAAACCACAAGTCAAGCATAAAAACAGCAACCCTTTCCTTATCCCCCAATAATTTGTACTATTTTTATTTTTTACATCCTGGTTCAATAGAATCATCCAGACATTGCTGCCAAATTGGCTACTTGTCCCTTCAATGCTCGGCACTTGGTGCCGCGCGATCAACTCAGTAAACATATAGCAACATGTGAAGACCAAAGTTGCATTGAGGATGATATAGGTAAGCTTGATACACGAAACAGAAATCAGATCTGATTCAGATTCAGTCTGTTACATATTGTGATTCCATTTTCCTTATTTTCCTTCTTGCAGTTACTATGACTTGGTCCCAACCGCAAGAGAAGAAATCTGGAAATACAGGGCATCGCCTTTCTTCTGAGGAAGACTGGGATAAAGGTAAAGAGCTTGATTAAAATTTGAGTTAGTGCTGTAACTGAATGCCAGTTTAGAGATAGATGCAAATAATAGTAAACTCTTTAGCTCAACATGAAATTTAATGTATGCTAACATAGGTAAAGCTATTATGCTCATCCTCAATATGAAGACATGCATTCAGAATGATTTCTTTAAAGAATATATATAAAACAGGGTTGTCCATCTATAGTTTAGGACTCTTACTTTTCCATGTTTATTATCCACTTAAATCATTGATATATTAGGTCCTTAAGGTGGTTATTATTTCATTAATACCTATGTCTTTCCTTGGCCATGTAAATGTTAGAGAAAATGTCATATATACCCTGGAGACAATATCCATTTTTCTGTTTGCCAGAATCCTTGGAAAACCCTAGCCCAACTTTTGTTTGGGGCAGAGGAGAGTCTTCTAGCCAAAACAGGTAAGAAAATGACATTATCACTTTGGCAAAGATCTATTTCTTAGAAATAAAGGAAACAATTATGATAGGTGGAAGAGCTGCCTTTTTCTTTTAGGAATAAAAAAATTTTCCTCTTTTCAGAGAAATATCAGATTGCTGTCTGAACGGTGATTGCTGAAAGCATGCATGTGTAAATCTGCAATTACTTCATGATCTTAAAACATTTCTAGGGGCTGGGGATATGGCCTAGTGACAAGAGTGCCTGCCTCGGGTACACAAGGCCCTAGGTTCGATTCCCCAGCACCACACATACAGAAAACGGCCAGAAGCGGGCGCTGTGGCTCAAGTGGCAGACTGCTAGCCTTGAGCGGGAAGAAGCCAGGGACAGTGCTCAGGCCCTGATTCCACGGCCCAAGACAGGCAAAAACGAAACAAACAAACAAATAAACAAAAACACATTTCCAAACAAATTCATTGATATCTATGGAAAGTCATACTCAAAATGGTCTCGGAGTACCATTCAATATTGAGAAAATGTTACAGATATGACAGTATGTCAGAGCCACCGTTCACTTTTCAATGACATACGTTTCGATTTAATTTATTCACAGAAATAACAAATGAGCGGCTGAAATTCCTCTTCATGTAAGTAGCTACTAAAATCATAAGGAGATTAATTTGATTAAATGTAGTAAAAAGCAACTATACAGATACATTGTGTTATTTGGGTTTGTGTGTTATATGCCCTTTGCTCAACAAGAATAGCAATAAATGCATCATGTCTGTTTACAGCCTGTTTTCATTTTTCAATATTTTCTTGCAAACCTTCACCAAATATTTGTGAAAAGGCCTCCTTTACATGGATCTGTGATACCTTGAATATTCTGTGTAAAAATCACACCCAGATGTTCGCCCACGTATACAGTTTGTAAGGCAAGGATAACTTCCAATTTAGATTTTTGAAAGATCTCTATATGTGATTACAGAGTAAAAGGAAGTGTGTTGTTTCCTGCTGTCACTTTCATATTCAACAAAATAACTTGGGAGACCAGAAGAAAAAGTTTCTGTGGACTCTGTGGATTGATGAGACAACCTGAGAAAATTAGGAGGCTTATAGTTATATTTTCCTTTTATCCCATACTAAGTCACTTTCCACAAAAATAATGCCTCCTTTTTTCATTTATGGGTTGTATCTCATATAAGATAGAGAATTTTGGATGAAATATTATGACTTGGATCTCAAATCTTAGGATAATCATTTCTCATATAGTCCACAATATTTACTATTTTTGTTATAAGACTTGGGCACATTTCATATTTTGTGTCCCTGTCATGTGACACTGATTATACTTGCATAGGTGAGACATAAACAAACTGTTCTATTACTTAGATGAAACTTATTATGTTACCTAAACTAAGGTTAGAAGAAATGTACCTGTTTCATGAATCATAATGGATTCTCTGGGTATTAACGTGTTCACCTACCTTCAAGTGATTTGAAACACATAGAGTTTCATACCATAAGTCAACAGCAGTTGCCCATTGGTCCATTTCTGCGTATATGGAGTTGAAAAAAGCAAGAAATTCTTTCAGAATAATAGGCAGTTGTTCAGTTTTGCATATCTGTACAACAACTATGTAAATTTCTATTGTTCTTAGGCAGAATCAGAAATGTATATTACCACACCTTCCACCATAATGCAAAGATCTTTTTTCTATTTTTCCTTTGCAGAAATAATCCGGAGGCCTACTATTTGAGGACTACATATTTTACCTTGTCTTGCTAATGACATGAAATAATAAATATTACTTTCGGCACGTTGAATGCGTTTTCATTTCCACTAGCTTTTAAAACTTACTAATTTGGTTAGCTTGTATATTGTTTGTAATGAACGCTGACATCAATGTTAGGGTGAAATCCTTTACTGAAATATACCTTTTCAATTTCTCTAAGAAGCATATTTAGATTTTACGAGAAGAACGATGATCATGAAATGAAAATCTGGATACATAAACATGTATAAAATTCTTCTATATCTTTTTCAGTTAGATTTGAATGTGAAAAACGCTTTTTTGTCAATGATCTCCCCCTTGCATTAAAAATATTATTACAATTACTCTTTTAGTAGAGAATTTAAATTTATATGGTCCACCATATGGGTGAGCCACAAAACTACTGCTTGATTGTGTGTGTGCGTGTGTGTGTGTGTGTGTGTGTGTGTGTGTGTGTGTCTTTGTTGGTACTATTTAATTTATAATGTGTAATTAAATTTTATTGACAAGGTGATGCAAATTAGTTACCATTACATAATAAAGCATTGAGTACATTTCTTGTCATTTTAGTTACAACCTCCCCCATTTTTCAGTATCTTTCAAAGGTCAGATATCCATATATACAAGATCCAGTGTTCCAAACTCATATCCAGTCACCACAGGGAGGACTCCACCGGTTTTTCACGTAGTATATTAAACATAAGGACAATGATAAAATCCTCCTGTTCCCATGTCTTGCAGATATGATGTGACATCACTGGCAAAACCATATAGAAATATTATTTGAGAAGAAGTTTTATACTTTACAGACAACAAGTCTATGCCCCACCCAAGTGATAAAATATTTAAAATAACTCATGCGCCCTAGACGATTTATATGGCCATTGATAGCAGGCATTGTACCCTTTATTTTCTTAGTTGCCTCTGCTGCACCAGCTACTGTGTGTTTGACACAAAGTGTGCAAACGTCTCACTATGTTAATCAGCTTGCTCATAACAGTATGCAAGCCCTGCACGTGCAATCATTGAAATCATTCATTTTTACCACCGGGTTTTCAATGTTCAGCAGAAAAGAAGTTATCAAAGAAAGTCCTCCATTGGCTTGTTCCAATAGAATGGGCCCGTCTCCAACCTACTCCTTGGAAGTTCATGAATGGTCTTAGTACGAGCTAGCCATATTCCACTATGAATGGGAGCACCCTACTACTGACCAACCACGTAGACTGACTAAGAAGCACCTTTGTCACTTTAAATCTCACTCCTAAGGATAGGCTCACAGGCCATGCTATATTCTTATTTATTTATTCATTTTTTGGTTTTTAACCATTAGTTAAAGAGATTTTATAATATTGTGTCACCTTCAACTAAAGTGTTATGTAGACACCATACTTAAAATCATTCCAAGGTTCCAAAGAGGCCCGAATTTCCTTTTCCTTTACAAGGGTTCCTATATGTGCAGTGGGATAAGATGTTGATTTTATGAAAACAATTTAGAGGTCATAATAATTTCTGGTGAGAAAAATATTGAGCTACAATGCAAAATGAAGTCTCAAGGGAAGAGATGGTTCCATGATTGGTTTAAGTGGTCTCTGTACCTAAATATACACATTTTGGGTACTGCTGATCCCCTTGCTATTTTATTGTTGGGACATACAATATACATTATATTACATAATAGCTCGGTTAAACTCCTCTTGGTCAGCCAAATTTGTAGACACTGAATCCCCCAAAATTAGTGGAAGAAAAGTGTCAATAATTTGATTCCTGTATAAACACTAGTAAAGAGAAATGTTATGCTGAAATCAAGAGCCAGAGGATAAAAATACAAATGTCTCCAAATCAAAATTTACAAAACCATTTGTGTAAACCAATTCTAAAACTTATCAGGGGGAAAGATACGAGGGAGTTGGAAGTGTGGGGTGATGGAGGAGGTAACATGATGAACTAGAAATATACTTACAGACTTACATATGAACCTCTATCCTTTGGTACATCACTCTGAAAATAAAGGAAAAAATAAAACAAACTAAAAAAAAGAGGAAGTAATGTGGTATGAAATAGTTTATGGTCCTAATCTGAATCCTTTAGAAATAATGCCAAATGGTATCTCTGTACAAGGGAATCCTACACAATGATTAGAAAACATTTGGAAAAAGGTATTCATTGGGACAAAAGCCTGGAACATAGAATGGAGCATTGGCTGGCTGATATTTGTATGTTAGAAATAAGTAACAGACATGATAAAGAAAGCAGGACTCAGGTACCAATGCACAGGGACACAAGGAACGTGCTTGAGAGAAAGGTATCGAAAAGTGACACACAAACACTAATGTTTATGTACATAAATTCAAATGGATATCTATATATTACCCAATCTGCAAGGAATTGTTTTATAGTTAATATTACTAGAGGCTACAAGCTTTAGAGATGAGATTGACAATAGACATTAAGGATATAATTTTTTGTTTTGGAAAAAATAATGAAAAAGGAAGTTGTTTGTGCAAGAGGACAATGTGAAGGAAAGAGGCAGAAAAATGAGCAAGGAAATAACAGCTGTGAGAAGAAATTTATGCATATTTTTCTCTCACCTCAATGCTCCCTCAAAATTTCCTTGATTCCTTGTTAAAAATTTCTTCATCTATCCTTTGTATACATTATTGGTAAAATGAAATTGTGGTTAGCGAGTAACTTAAACTCCTATTACCCTAGCAAAAGCACCATAACTGGAAGTAAATATTATCAGTTGATTCTGGAGAATTTTGAAGCTCTCTTTCTAATTCTGATTTTTAGATAGAGATAAAGTGCCAAATTTGGTATACAACATCGAAGTTTTGAAACAATTGGAACATTTCAACACTAGTGATACAGAATCATGTCAATATTCACATAAATTTCAGATAATAAGAGATGCCATATTATTTGATTAAATCTTTTTTTTCAAACCTACTGATAATCAAGACACAAATGCCCTTGGTCAAACAGGGCTGGTAGTTAACAAATTCTTCTGTTTTCTCTTTTAAAATAGCAAAATCAATTTATAAGACACATATTTGAAATCAAGTTCAAAGACATGAACAAGATATACACAGCTAATAAGGGAGAAAAGAACATGAATCATACTAGAAAATGGAGAGCATAGTCCCAGTTCTCTGATTTAGTATGAACCACATAATCATAACTGAGCCTACTTTCCCTGATCTTTTTGTAAAAGTAATGTTTCATGAATGGTCACCACTGAGGAAAAGCGGGTCATAATAATGTAGGTACAAAGTTTGCGAAAATAGTTAAACTTTCAGAACTAGAATGGTCAACATATTCCTTGATAGGTTCCTGTGAACACTTTGCGTAAAAGTGGATGCTTTTCCAAAGACTGGATCATGGGCAGAACAGAAATGTATAGGAAGAAGGAATTCAGGATCCCAAACTCGCCTATTAGAAAAGTGTGTGAAAACGACTCTCAGGATTCCATTACTGAAACCTCGCTTATTTCTACAAAATCATACATAAACAATGGACAGGAAGAACAAACAGGACTCCCACTTCCGGGTAGAAGGCAGCATTGAGCACTTCCGGTGTCAAATGCGGAAGTGCTTGTGAATGACGTGAGATCATAACCCGGAAGTGACCAATATTAGCCACGTCACAATACTAGTGACCCCACACGGGGGAGACAGGAGTTAAAAGTAACTGTTACTACGGAAAGGTCTACGGTGGGACCAGGTTACTTCGTTGAGCGGAGAGCCTTCTTCACTAATTTGGTAAGTACAGTTCTCCTTCAGAGACATCTAACAATCATTTCCCTCGTTTCCTTTCTTCAGTCATCAGTCCCCAACTCGTGTGGACTAACTTTTCACTCTTTGATATACACTGTGACATTTCTGGCTACAAAGGTTCTTTGTAATTCCTTTACCGGAAGTCCCATGAGGTAGTCCCTGCTTATTTTACAAAATACCAAGTATTATCCAACATATCACATAATCAAAAATGTTATGTCCCTGGAATTGAGAATGTAGCAATTTCCAATGTGTCCGTCTTCAAATTTACTACCATTACTCTCACTTTTATTTAGCTCTAACAATGATATTTCTATGGGGTTGTACACTTGTTTCATGCCCACAACAAATTTAATGCTGGAATTTACTAATATTTGAAACAGTTATTATCTGTAGCTATGACTCTCAGTATTGCCCAATGTTCCCTCAATTTATAGGTCATGTTCTGTTAGATATAATTACCTATAGATCCCTTGAGCCATAGTTCAAGTAAGAATACAGGAATATCTAGAAATTATTGTCTGAATTTATATGAGTTCAATCGGGTATTTACCTGTTTGAGACCTGCAAAAGTTGGACAATTTGAACTATATAGTATAGATATCTACCAGTTAGAAAACATTTTCACAAATATGTTGAACACTTGTCATGAATGAAGTCCCTTGAATGTTGGTCTATGACAAAGAAATTAATGATAAAGATTAATATACTTTGTTGACTTCAGTCCTACTGTTACAATTTTGAGATTTCTCCTTATTCCTTTCAAATACAATTGTTGCCTGATTATTTGCCTGCGATTAAACAGGTGATATACAGCTGGATGAAAATTCATGAGTTTTACCACTAGAATACCTTCTTTCATAGTGTATCTTAGGTTTGCTAATTCAGTCTCAGTGGATGTCATTTTAATCAACAAGACAGGTAATTCATTATTGTCCATGTCCTATTTTTTAATACAGAGCAATTTCCTGTCCCTTGAAAATTTTTTAACACCACCTGAAACATTTCCACAATTTATAATAATATGCACAATACAAATGGAGTTCTCTAAGTCCTTTCGATGAATAAATTTTGTTTTTTTGCTGTCGAGTATGATTTTGGCTCATAATATGTTGGAGATAAGTCTAGGCCCTTTTCAACAGTTAAAAAGGATGGGGAAGATTTACATTGGTTTGTTGCATAATTCCTTTGAATTGGTGCTTTCTTAGAAACCCATATGTAAATGTGGCAGGTATGTGAGTCACTGAAAGGGAATCATCTTTCTCAAGTCAGTGTGTATTGAAGACTTGAAATTTGTCAAGGAATTCCTGATGCTGAGTAAATTGGATACACTATTGGAAATAAGATCTTCCTAGCAATGTATTAAAAATGTTTTACCATTGATTTCGTGAGAACATGATTTATTTGTGAGAAATTTATTCATGTCTACCCGAGAAAGTAAGACACACACTGGTGATAGTTGTTTTTCTGAAAGCGCAAAAAACAAAAAGTCAAAAAACCTTCATTCATATTTGACAATATTAAGAAATACCAGTAGGTATTATAAGCCACTTATTACCCTGTCACTCTAATTAGATTCATGTAGTTTCTCAGGTGTCTTCTCTTAATGTTTACCTTAGAAAGTATAACGTTCCTTTGGAATGAGTTACATGCAATGAATTGATTGTTGGCAGCAATTATTATGCTGGGAAAATCAATTATCTATATTCTGCAGTGTATTAATATAAGATAGTTGAACAAACTATGGAAGCAAAACATATCCCTTTTTGACTTATTCACAGCATAGGAGGAATAAATTGCAATGTGATTAAAAAGCACAGCGAGAAGATGGGACTTTCTCTTCTGGATTTTGGCCAGTAATTATAATACTGTCATATACTGGCGCTAGAGGACATGAAATGATACCCTAAATCCAAAATGAGTTTGATTGTCCATTCCTTCTAGTTGTGCTCCCATATATAGGAGACACCAGATCAAAGTAATCCCGGCAAAGTGAACACCTCATTACAAGGGGCTCTTTGCTCCTGGAGGAAGGGATGCACCTCACCTTTAGTAGAATGCTTTATGTATAAGAAAATTGCATTCCCCGTTTTCTTTTTAGGCTTAAGCAGAAACTGTTTATGTAAATTGCATTTTACTTCAACATAACGGTTATTCATAAATGTGCCAATACTTTTGTGGTACTATCTCTCTGTCCAAATTTGCAATTTTGATCTCATCATTTTTGGAATGTTCTAAAGTTGTAAGCAGCAACATAATCCTTTGTCGAAATATTGTAAAAATGGAGCCAGCAAGACATTCTCTAACTTTAATCTCAATATTCACAAAGCACACCAATTTTATACTAAATCTTGGCAATGTAATATTTAAGGATTTAATCCATGCATTTAGCTATACACACACATAGATAGATAGATAGATAGATAGATAGATAGATAATTATAGATATAGATATAGATATAGATGTAGACATAGATATAGATATATACCACCTGTTTTATTCCCAGGAAACGTCAGGACTCACTACTAGTGCTTCATGTTTGTGATGCCACATAATTAGTTTGTCTTCAATAACTGGAAGAGGTAAGTTTAAATTCAAAGCATGTCGTGTGAAAGAATAAAGTTTTTGATGTGTTTGATTTACAAATGAATGCTTTTACGGCCTTAAGATGATTATTCATAAAAAAATCTCGCAAATAGTTTGTTTTCTAAGCGGCCTAAATTTAATGAAAGGAAACTCAAGTTTCTTTGTCTTTCTCATTTTAAACCTAATTTCAGTTTAATACTTTAAAGACATTCCATCCCTCTTTGAATGAACAAGAAAAGATGCCTTCATGTCCCTTTAGATAAACAGTGTGAAAATAAGTCATAAACTATCTCCTGTTTTTCTTCTGAAAATGCCTGTAATTTGTGTATTAAGAAAATCAGTACTTACAGGATGTGCATCAAAGAACTCAAAAGTTAATGAGTTGAATATCTTCCAAGTTCTTCAATATTCTTTTGTTTCCCAAAGAAAGGATAATGTTTGAGACATCTGGTCTGGAAGTAATTCTTCATTGGTTTTCTGACAGAATTTTTCTCCTCACAGGAAGTGCAGATATTTCCCTGTCTACCAGAATGCAAGAAGGTAAGCATGTTCCCAATGTCCTTTGAAAAGAACACTTCAAATGGTTCCCATCATATTATGTATAGCATTCTCAGTATGCAAAACACTGTGGGGGAGATTCAATGGGATGGAGTTCAGAATTGAGACATTCTGATAATTGTACAGTGGAATTTTGAATTCGTACTATTGAGACATAAGATTGCAAGTAAATGCCTTGGCCTCAATGCACCTTCCCTGTCAACAGAGGACAGCGTGAATATTGCAAAACAGTAACCGCAAAAAGTCCTTCGATTAATGGAAAAATGTTTCCCAAATTAGGCCTAAGAATTCACAAATGGGAACTGAAATGAATTTGCTTATTATTTCTATGATAATATCAAAAGGCATAGTTATCATTTTTGTCATCACAGAAGGGAATTTGAAATTAATGCATAAGTTGTAATTGGAAGAGAAGGGAAAGAATTACATTTTCTCAAAAATATACCAGATTTGCTTAGATATTTTTCTTTGCAGGTGAATCTCTGGATCCTGAAAGGTTACTGCAATGCCCCTATGATAAGAGTCACAAGATCAGGGCCTGCAGATTCCCGTACCATCTGGTGAAATGCAGAAAGGTAGGGTTGCATTTCAAAATGAGGAGTTTGTCATACTTTACTATAAACATGAATTTGAAGCTTGATATTTGACTAAATGTGCTAAATATGTGTCAATGAAATAATAGACTACCTGGGTAGATGTAGTATACACATATTTGTATTTGCTCTTGTAATCTGATCTTTGTGTAGTGCAGATAAGAAATAGCAGTGCAACTTGTTTACAGAACTCTAGGATGAGTAGAACATTGCAAGATGTTTTCTGTAGGACAGTCATTTCAGTCTGAGTGTAGCGACTTTATACTTGTTTCCTTGTTCACACTTAACTACTCTAAATCAGCAATTTAGTAAAGTTTCTAAAATTAAGACAGATGCATTGCCTAATGGCAGGACATAATTCCTGAACCATGTTACTTTTCAGTAAACCTAGTGAACCTGAATTGATGATAACGAAGATGTGTCTGGCCTGTTTTGTATATTTTGGTGTATTTTTTGTAATGATACCACGACAGTTATTTTCACATAGAACAAGAATCTTTCAAATGCTCATATAGTTATCTATCCCAATTCAATTTTTTGTGTTAAAAAACATTGCTCTGGGCAGAAAACAATCTTCCCTTTGTTATGCTTTTCAAAGGATGCTCACTGATTATATATACACGTGTGCACAGAAAGACACATACATATGCATATTCATGCTCATATGTTTTCAAATATTCTTATATCTAAATGCGAATATATACAAATTAAACTGTACATGCACATGGTATCACACACATGCACAAGACACACAATGAGGGCATTTCCAATTGTGTTTTTGATCAATGTGTCTTACCCATTCATGTAGCATATATTTATAAATGCCTTTTTACTGAATAAGATGTCATGATTCTGAATGTTTTTAGATGCCAAAGTTATGTTTTAAGTATCCAGCATTTTGCTGCTGTGTCAGACCTCCAATCTTGTCATGACGAGTTTAAATCAAAGTACTTTTATGCGAAGAGAGTATGAGATATAGAGTCTGAGAGAATCTTATCCACCTCCAGCCCCTAAAAATTGTAAGAAACAGATTGAAGAAGAGTCGAGGTTGTACTAGCCCATCCTCTTGTGCTAGACTGGTGTTAGTACAGCACACAAGCCCAAGGTAAAACCACAAGTCAAGCATAAAAACAGCAACCCTTTCCTTATCCCCCAATAATTTGTACTATTTTTATTTTTTACATCCTGGTTCAATAGAATCATCCAGACATTGCTGCCAAATTGGCTACTTGTCCCTTCAATGCTCGGCACTTGGTGCCGCGCGATCAACTCAGTAAACATATAGCAACATGTGAAGACCAAAGTTGCATTGAGGATGATATAGGTAAGCTTGATACACGAAACAGAAATCAGATCTGATTCAGATTCAGTCTGTTACATATTGTGATTCCATTTTCCTTATTTTCCTTCTTGCAGTTACTATGACTTGGTCCCAACCCCAAGAGAAGAAATCTGGAAATACAGGGCATCGCCTTTCTTCTGAGGAAGACTGGGATAAAGGTAAAGAGCTTGATTAAATTTTGAGTTAGTGCTGTAACTGAATGCCAGTTTAGAGATAGATGCAAATAATAGTAAACTCTTTAGCTCAACATGAAATTTAATGTATGCTAACATAGGTAAAGCTATTATGCTCATCCTCATATATGAAGACATGCATTCAGAAATGATTTCTTTAAAGAATATATATAAAACAGGGTTGTCCATCTATAGTTTAGGACTCTTACTTTTCCATGTTTATTATCCACTTAAATCATTGATATATTAGGTCCTTAAGGTGGTTATTATTTCATTAATACCTATGTCTTTCCTTGGCCATGTAAATGTTAGAGAAAATGTCATATATACCCTGGAGACAATATCCATTTTTCTGTTTGCCAGAATCCTTGGAAAACCCTAGCCCAACTTTTGTTTGGGGCAGAGGAGAGTCTTCTAGCCAAAACAGGTAAGAAAATGACATTATCACTTTGGCAAAGATCTATTTCTTAGAAATAAAGGAAACAATTATGATAGGTGGAAGAGCTGCCTTTTTCTTTTAGGAATAAAAAAATTTCCTCTTTTCAGAGAAATATTCAGATTGCTGTCTGAACGGTGATTGCTGAAAGCATGCATGTGTAAATCTGCAATTACTTCATGATCTTAAAACATTTCTAGGGGCTGGGGATATGGCCTAGTGACAAGAGTGCCTGCCTCGGGTACACAAGGCCCTAGGTTCGATTCCCCAGCACCACACATACAGAAAACGGCCAGAAGCGGCGCTGTGGCTCAAGTGGCAGACTGCTAGCCTTGAGCGGGAAGAAGCCAGGGACAGTGCTCAGGCCCTGATTCCACGGCCCAAGACAGGCAAAAACGAAACAAACAAACAAATAAACAAAAACACATTTCCAAACAAATTCATTGATATCTATGGAAAGTCATACTCAAAATGGTCTCGGAGTACCATTCAATATTGAGAAAATGTTACAGATATGACAGTATGTCAGAGCCACCGTTCACTTTTCAATGACATACGTTTCGATTTAATTTTATTCACAGAAATAACAAATGAGCGGCTGAAATTCCTCTTCATGTAAGTAGCTACTAAAATCATAAGGAGATTAATTTGATTAAATGTAGTAAAAAGCAACTATACAGATACATTGTGTTATTTGGGTTTGTGTGTTATATGCCCTTTGCTCAACAAGAATAGCAATAAATGCATCATGTCTGTTTACAGCCTGTTTTCATTTTTCAATATTTTCTTGCAAACCTTCACCAAATATTTGTGAAAAGGCCTCCTTTACATGGATCTGTGATACCTTGAATATTCTGTGTAAAAATCACACCAGATGTTCGCCCACGTATACAGTTTGTAAGGCAAGGATAACTTCCAATTTAGATTTTTGAAAGATCTCTATATGTGATTACAGAGTAAAAGGAAGTGTGTTGTTTCCTGCTGTCACTTTCATATTCAACAAAATAACTTGGGAGACCAGAAGAAAAAGTTTCTGTGGACTCTGTGGATTGATGAGACAACCTGAGAAAATTTAGGAGGCTTATAGTTATATTTTCCTTTTATCCCATACTAAGTCACTTTCCACAAAAATAATGCCTCCTTTTTTCATTTATGGGTTGTATCTCATATAAGATAGAGAATTTTGGATGAAATATTATGACTTGGATCTCAAATCTTAGGATAATCATTTCTCATATAGTCCACAATATTTACTATTTTTGTTATAAGACTTGGGCACATTTCATATTTTGTGTCCCTGTCATGTGACACTGATTATACTTGCATAGGTGAGACATAAACAAACTGTTCTATTACTTAGATGAAACTTATTATGTTACCTAAACTAAGGTTAGAAGAAATGTACCTGTTTC
>NW_025956044.1:0-37154 GCF_023159225.1 Perognathus longimembris pacificus | reverse complement strand
GTAAGTAGCTGTTTTTCAGTAAATATCTCCACTGTGATTAAGAAAAGCAGTAGCTTAATAAATTAAGTACTTCCTGGTATGGTTACTGTACTGGTAACTGCCCCAAAAGAATCTGGATTGTCGTGAGGGAACAGAGAAAAAAGCTCATTTAGGAACTGCACTTACGATGGGGGTAGGCAGCTGTATATCAGGGAGTAAACCTCTGAGAATAAAAACACCTGGAGCTTGTTAAGGTAATTACACAGGGGAAAGGATAATGTACTGGGAACTCCTCAGAAGAATCTGATTTGTGGTGAGGGGAGAGAGATAAAACCTCATTAAGGAACGACATGAACATGCTGCATACGTAGCTGTTTATCAGTAAATATCTCCACTGAGATTAAGAAAAGCAGTAGCTTAATAAATTAAGTACTTCCTGGTATGGTTATTGCACGGGTAACTCCCCAAAAGAATCTGGATTGTGGTGAGGGAACAGAGAAAAAGCTCATTTAGCACCTGCACTTACGAAGGGGGTAGGCAGCTGTATATCAGGGAGTAAACCTTCTGAGAATAAAAACAGCTGGAGCTTGTTAAGGTAATTACACAGGGGAAAGGATAATGTACTGGGAACTCCTCAGAAGAATCTGATTGTGGTGAGGGGAGAGAGATAAAAGCTCATTTAGGAACGACATGAACATGCTGCGTAGGTAGCTGTTTATCAGTACATATCTCCACTGAGATTAAGAAAAGCAGTAGCTTAATAAATTAAGTACGTCCTGGTATGGTTACTGTACTTGTAACTCCCCAAAAGAATCTGGATTGTGGTGAGGGAACAGAGAAAAAAACTCATTAGGACCTGTACTTACGAAGGGGTTAGGCAGCTGTATATCAGGGAGTAAACCTTCTGAGAATAAAAACAGCTGGAGCTTGTTAAGGTAATTACACAGGGAAAGGATAATGTACTGGGAACTCCTCAGAAGAATCTATTTGTGGTGAGGGGAGAGAGATAAAAGCTCATTTAAGAACGACATGAACATGCTGCATACGTTGCTGTTTATCAGTAAATATCTCCACTGAGATTAAGAAAAGCAGTAGCTTAATAAATTAAGTACTTCCTGGTATGGATACTGTAATGGTAACTCCCCAAAAGAATCTGGATTGTGGTGAGGGAACAGAGAAAAAAGCTCATTTAGGACCTGCACTTGCGAAGGGGGTAGGCAGCTGTATATCAGGGAGTAAACCTTCTGAGAATAAAAACAGCTGGATCTTGTTAAGGTAATTACACAGGGGAAAGGATAATGTACTGGGAACTCGTCAGAAGAATCTGATTTGTGGTGAGGGGGGAGAGATAAAAGCTCATTTAGGAACGACATGAACATGCTGCATAGGTAGCTGTTTATCAGTAAATATCTCCACTGAGATAAGAAAAAGCAGTAGCTTAATAAATTAAGTACTTCCTGGTATGGTTACTGTACTGATAACTCCCCTAAAAATCTGGATTGTGGTGAGGGAACAGAGAAAAAAGCTCATTTAGGACCTCCACTTACGAAGGGGTTAGGCAGCTGTATATCAGGGAGTATCGCTTCTGAGAATAAAAACAGCTGGAGCTTGTTAAGGTAATTACACAGGGGAAAGAATAATGTACTGGGAACTCCTCAGAAGAATCTATTTGTGGTGAGGGGAGAGAGATAAAAGCTCATTTAAGAACGACATGAACATGCTGCATACGTTGCTGTTTATCAGTAAATATCTCCACTGAGATTAAGAAAAGCAGTAGCTTAATAAATTAAGTACTTCCTGGTATGGATACTGTAATGGTAACTCCCCAAAAGAATCTGGATTGTGGTGAGGGAACAGAGAAAAAAGCTCATTTAGGAACGACATGAACATGCTGTGTAGGTAGCTGTTTATCAGTAAATATCTCCACTGAGATTAAGAAAAGCAGTAGCTTAATAAATTAAGTACTTCCTGTTATGGTTACTGTACTGGTAACTCCCCAAAAGAATCTGGATTGTGGTGAGGGAACAGAGAAAAAAGCTCATTTAGGACCTGCACTTACGAAGGGGCTAGGCAGCTGAATATCAGGGAGTAAAACTTCTGATAATAAAAACAGCTGTAGCTTGTTAAGGTAATTACACAGGGGAAAGGATAATGTACTGGGATCTCCTCAGAAGAATCTGATTTGTGGTGAGGGCAGAGAGATAAATGCTCATTTAGGAACGACATGAACATGCTGCATACGTAGCTGTTTATCAGTAAATATCTCCACTGAGATTAAGAAAAGCAGTAGCGGAATAAATTAAGTACTTCCTGGAATGGATACTGTACTGTTAACTCCCCAAAAGAATCTGGATGTGTGTGAGGAAACAGAGAAAAAAGCTCATTTAGGAACGACATGAACATGCTGCGTAGGTAGCTGTTTATCAGTAAATATCTCCACTGAGATTAAGAAAAGCAGTAGCTTAATAAATTAAGTACTTCCTGGTATGGGAACTGTACTGGTAACTCCCAAAAGAATCTGAATTGTTGTGAGGGAACAGGGAAAAAAGCTCATTTATGACCTGCACTTACGAAGGCGGTAGGCAGCTGTATATCAGGGAGTAAACCTTCTGAGAATAAAACAGCTGGAGCTTGTTAAGGTAATTACACAGGGGAAAGGATAATTTACTGGGAACTCCTCAGAAGAATCTGATTTGTGGTGAGGGGAGAGAGATAAAAGCTCATTTAGGAACGACATGAACATGCAGCATACATAGCTGTTTATCAGTAAATATCTCCACTGAGATTAAGAAAATCAGTAGCTTAATAAATTAAGTACTTCCTGCTATGGATACTGTACTGATAACTCCCCAAAAGATTCTGGATTGTGGTGAGGGAACAGAGAGAAAAGCTCATTTAGGACCTCCACTTACGAAGGGGTTAGGCAGCTGTATGTCAGGGAGTAAACCTGCTGAGAATAAAAACAGCTGGAGCTTGTTAAGGTAATCACACAGGGGAAAGGATAATGTACTGGGAACTCCTCAGAAGAATCTGATTTGTGCTGAGGGGAGAGAGATAAAAGCTCATTTAGGAACGACATGAACATGCTGCGTAGGTAGCTGTTTATCAGTAAATATCTCCACTGAGATTAAGAAAAAGCAGTAGCTTAATAAATTAAGTACCTCCTGGTATGGTTACTGTACTGGAAACTCCCCAAAAGAATCTGGATTGTGGTGAGGGAACAGAGAAAAAAGCTCATTTAGGACCTGCACTTGCGAAGGGGGTAGGCATCTGTATATCAGGGAGTTTCGCTTCTGAGAATAAAAACAGCTGGAGCTTGTTAAGGTAATTACACAGGGGAAAGGATAATGTACTGGGAACTCCTCAGAAGAATCTGATTTGTGGTGAGGGGGAGAGAGATAAAAGCTCATTTAGGACCGACATGAACATGCTGCATACGTAGCTGTTTATCAGTAAATATCTCCACTGAGATTAAGAAAAGCAGTAGCTTAATAAATTAAGTACTTCCTGGTATGGATACTGTACTGGTAACTCCCCAAAAGAATCTGGATTGTGGTGAGGGAACAGAGAAAAAAGCTCATTTAGGAACGACATGAACATGCTGCGTAGGTAGCTGTTTATCAGTAAATATCTCCACTGAGATTAAGAAAAGCAGTAGCTTAATAAATTAAGTACTTCCTGGTATGGTTACTGTACTGGTAACTCCCCAAAAGTATCTGAATTTTGCTGTGGGAACAGAGAAAAAAGCTCATTTAGGACCTGCACTTACGAAGGGGGTAGGCAGCTGTATATCAGGGAGTAAACCTTCTGAGAATAAAAACAGCTGGAGCTTGTTAAGGTAATTACACAGGGGAAAGGATAATGTACTGGGAACTCCTCAGAAGAATCTGATTTGTGGTGAGGGGAGAGAGATAAAAGCTCATTTAGGAACGACATGAACATGCTGCGTAGGTAGCTGTTTATCAGTAAATATCTCCACTGTGATTAAGAAAAGCAGTAGCTTAATAAATTAAGTACTTCCTGGTATGGTTACTGTACTGGTAACTCCCAAAAGAATCTGGATTGTGGTGAGGGAACAGAGAAAAAAGCTCATTTAGGACCTGCACTTACGAAGGGGGTAGGCAGCTGTACATCAGGGAGTATCGCATTTGAGATTAAAAACAGCTGGAGCTTGTTAAGGTAATTACACAGGGGAAAGGATAATGTACTGGGAACTCCTCAGAAGAATCTGATTTGTGGTGAGGGAGAGAGATAAAAGCTCATTTAGGAACGACATGAACATGCTGCGTAGGTAGCTGTTTATCAGTGAAGATCTCCCCTGAGATTAAGAAAAGCAATAGATTAATAAATTAAGTACTTCCTGGTATGGTTACTGTACTGGTAACTCCCCAAAAGAATCTGGATTGTGGTGAGGGAAACGAAAAAACTCATTTAGGACCTGCACTTACGAAGGGTGTAGGCAGCTGTATACCAGGGAGTAAACCTTCTGAGAATAAAAACAGCTGGAGCTTGTTAAGGTAATTACACATTGGAAAGGATATTGTACTGGGAACTCCTCAGAAGAATCTGATTTGTGGTGAGGGGAGAGAGCTAAAAGCTCATTAAGGAACGACATGAACATGCTGCATACGTAGCTGTTTATCAGTAAATATCTCCACTGAGATTAAGAAAAGCAGTAGCTTAATAAATTAAGTACTTCCTGGTACGGTTACTGTACTGGAAACTCCCCAAAAGAATCTGGATTGTGGTGAGGGAACAGAGAAAAAAGCTCATTTATGACCTGCACTTCCGAAGGGGGTAGGCATCTGTATATCAGGGAGTATCGCTTCTGAGAATAAAAACAGCTGGAGCTTCTTAAGGTAATTACACAGGGGAAAGGATAATGTACTGGGAACTCCTCTGAAGAATCTGATTTGTGGTGAGGGGAGAGAGATAAAAGCTCATTTAGGAACGACATGAACAAGCTGCATACGTAGCTGTTTATCAATGAATATTTCCACTGAGATTAAGAAAAGCAGTAGCTTAATAAATTAAGTACTTTCTGGTATGGATACTGTACTCGTAACTCCCCAAAAGAATCTGGATTGTGGTGAGGCAACAGAGAAAGAAGCTCATTTAGGAACGACATGAACATGCTGCGCAAGTAGCTGTTTATCAGTAAATATCTCCACTAAGATTAAGAAAAGCAGTAGCTTAATAAATTAAGTACTTCCTGGTATGGTTACTGTACTGGTAACTCCCAAAAGAATCTGGATTATGGTGAGGGATAGAGAAAAAAGCTCATTTAGGACCTGCACTTACGAAGGGTGTAGGCAGCTGTATATCAGGGAGTAAACCTTCTGAGAATAAAAACAGCTGGAGCTTGTAAAGGTAATTACACAGGGGAATGAAAAAGTACTGGGAACTCCTCAGAAGAATCTGATTTGTGGTGAGGGGAGAGAGATAAAAGCTCATTTAGGAACGACATGAACATGCTGCATACGTAGCTGTTTATCAGTAAATATCTCCACTGAGATTAAGAAAAGCAGTAGCTTAATAAATGAAGTACCTCCTGGTATGGATACTGTACTGATAACTCCCCAAAAGAATCTGGATTGTGGTGAGGTTACAGAGAAAAAAGCTCATTTAGGAACTGCATTTACGAAGGGGGTAGGCAGCAGTATATCAGGGAGTAAACATTCTGAGAATAAAAACAGCTGGAGCTTGTTAAGGTAATTACAAAGGGGAAAGGAAAAGTACTGGGAACTCCTCAGAAGAATCTGATTTGTGGTGAGGGGAGAGAGATAATAGCTCTTTTAGGTACGACATGAACATGCTGCGTAGGTAGCAGTTTATCAGTAAATATCTCAACTGAGATTAAGAAAAGCAGTACTTAATAAATTAAGTACTTCCTTTTATGGTTACTGTACTGGTAACTCCGCAAAAGAATCTGGATTGCGGTGAAGGAACAGAGAAAAAGCTCATTTAGGACCTGCACTTGCGAAGGCGGCAGGCAGATGTTTATTAGGGAGTAAACCTTCTGAGAATAAAAACAGCTGGAGCTTGTTAAGGTAATTACACAGGGGAAAGGATGATGTACTGGGAAATCCTAAGAAGAATCTGATTTTTAGTGAGGGGAGAGAGATAAAAGCTCATTTAGGAACGACATGAACATGCTGCGTAGGTAGCTGTTTATCAGTAAATATCTCCACTGAGATTACGAAAAGCAGTAGCTTAATAAATTAAGTACTTCCTGGTATGGTTACTGTACTGGTAACTCCCCAAAAGAATCTGGATTGTGGTGAGGGAACAGAGAAAAAAGCTCATTTAGGACCTGCACTTACGAAGGGGGTAGGCAGTTGTATATCAGGGAGTAAACCTTCTGAGAATAAAAACAGCTGGATTTTGTTAAGTTATTACACAGGGGAAATTATGATGTACTGGGAACTCCTCAGAAGAATCTGATTTGTCTTGAGGGGAGAGAGATAAAAGCTCATTTAGGAACGACATGAACGTGCTGCGTAGGTAGCTGTTTATCAGTAAAGATCTCCACTGAGATTAAGAAAGCAATAGCTTAATAAATTAAGTACTTCCTGGTATGGTTACTGTACTGGTAACTCCCCAAAAGAATCTGGATTGTGGTGAGGGAACAGAGAAAAAAGATCATTTAGGACCTGCACTTACGAAGGGGGTAGGCAGCTGTATATCAGGGAGTATCGCATCTGAGAATAAAAACAGCTGGAGCTTGTTAAGGTAATTACACAGGGGAAAGGATAATGTACTGGGAACTCCTCAAAGAATCTGATTTGTGGTGAGGGGAAAGAGATAAAAGCTCATTTAGGAACGACATGAACATGCTGCATACGTAGCTGTTTATCAGTAAATATCTCCAATGAGATTATGAAAAGCAGTAGCTTAATAAATGAAGTACCTCCTGGTATGGATACTGTACTGGTAACTCCCCAAAAGAATCTGGATTGTGGTGAGGGAACAGAGAAAAAAGCTTATTTAGGAATGACATGAACATGCTGCGTAGGTAGCTGTTTATCAGTAAATATCTCCACTGAGATTTAGAAAAGCAGTAGCTTAATAACTTAAGTACTTCCTGGTATGGTTACTGTCCTGGTAACTCCCCAAAAGAATCTGGATTGTGGTGAGGTTACAGAGAAAAAAGCTCATTTAGGACCTGCATTTACGAAGGGGCTAGGTTGCAGTATATCATGGAGTAAACTTCTGAGAATAAAAACAGCTGGAGCTTGTTAAGGTAATTACAAAGGGGGAAAGGAAAAAGTACTGGGAAATCCTCAGAAGAATCTGATTTGTGGTGAGGGGAGAGAGATAAAAGCTCATTAGGAACGACATGAACATGCTGCGTAGGTAGCAGTTTATCAGTAAATATCTCAACTGAGATTAAGAAAAGCAGTAACTTAATAAGTTAAGTACTTCTTTTATGGTTATTGTACTGGTAACTCCGCAAAAGAATCTGGATTGTGGTGAAGGAACAGAGAAAAAAGCTCATTAAGGACCTGCACTTACGAAGGCGGTAGGCAGATGCTTATTAGGGAATAAACCTTCTGAGAATAAAAACAGCTGGAGTTGTTAAGGTAATTACACAGGGGGAAAGGATAATGTACTGGGAACTCCTCAGAAGAATCTGATTTTTAGTGAGGGGAGAGAGATAAAAGCTCATTTAGGAACGACATGAAGATGCTGCGTAGGGTAGCTGTTTATCAGTAAATATCTCCACTGAGATTAAGAAAAGCAGAATCTTAATAAATTAAGTGCTTCCTGGTATGGTTACTGTACTGGTATCTCCAAAAGAATCGGGATTGTGGTGAGGGACAGAGAAAAAAGCTCATTTAGGACCGGCACTTACGAAGGGTGTAGGCAGCTGTATATCAGGGAGTAATCCTTCTGAAAATAAAAACAGCTGGAGCATGTTAAGGTAATTACACATTGGAAAGGATAATGTACAGGAACTCCTCAGAAGAATCTGATTTGTGGTGAGGGGAGAGAGATAAAAGCTCATTTAGGAACGACATGAACATGCTGCGTAAGTAGCTGTTTATCAGTAAATATCTGCACTGAGATTAAGAAAAGCAGTAGCTTAATAAATTAAGTACTTCCTGGTATGGTTATTGTACTGGTAACTCCCCAAAAGAATCTGGATTGTGGTGAGGGAACAGAGAAAAAAGCTCATTTAGGACCGGAACTTACGAAAGGGGTAGGCAGCTGTATATCAGGGAGTAACCCTTCTGAGAATAAAAACAGCTGGAGCTTGTTAAGGTAGTTACACAGGGGAAAGGATCATGTACTGGGGACTCCTCAGAAGAATCTGATTTGTGGTGAGGGGAGAGAGATAAAAGCTCATTAGGAACGACATGAAACATGCTGCGTAGGTAGCTGTTTATCAGTAATATCTCCACTGAGATTAAGAAAAGCAGTAGCTTAATAAATTAAGTACTTCCTGGTATGGATACTGTACTGGTAACTCCCCAAAAGAATCTGGATTGTGGTGAGGGAACAGAGAAAAAAGCTCATGTAGGAACGACATGAACATGCTGCGTAGGTAGCTGTTTATCAGTAAATATCTCCACTGAGATTAAGAAAAGCAGTAGCTTAATAAACTAAGTACTTCCAGGTATGGTTACTGTACTGGTAACGCCCCAAAAGAATCTAGATTGTGGTGAGGGAACAGAGAAAAAAGCTCATTTAGGATCGGCACTTACGAAGGGGGTAGGCACCTGTATTTCAGGGAATAAACCTTCTGAGAATAAAAACACCTGGAGCTTGTTAAGGTAATTACACAGGGGAAAGGATAATGTACTGGAACTCCTCAGAAGAATCTGATTTGTGGTGAGGGGAGAGAGATAAAAGCTCATTTAGGAACGACATGAACATGCTGCGTAGGTAGCTGTTTATCAGTAAATATCTCCACTGAGATTAAGAAAAGCAGTAGCTTAATAAGTTAAGTACTTCCTGCTATGGTTACTGTACTGGTAACTCCCCAAAAGAACCTGGATTGTGTGGAGGAACAGAGAAAAAAGCTCATTTAGACCTACAATTACGAAGGGGGTAGGCAGCTGTATATCAGGGAGTAAACCTTCTGAGAATAAAAACAGCTGGAGCTTGTTAAGATAATTACAGAGGGGAAAGGATAATGTACTGATAACTCCTCAGAAGAATGTGATTTGTGGTGAGGGGGAGAGAGATAAAAGCTCATTTAGGAACGACATGAACATGTTGCATACGTAGCTGTTTATCAGTAAATATCTCCACTGAGATTAAGAAGAGCAGTAGCTTAATAAATTAAGTACTTCCTGGTATGGATACTGTACTGGTAACTCCCCAAAGAATCTGGATTGTGGTGAGGGAACAGAGAAAAAAGCTCATTTAGGAACGACATGAACATGCTGCTTAGGTAGCTGTTTATCAGTAAATATCTCCACTGAGATTAAGAAAAGTAGTAGCTTAATAAATTAAGTACTTCCTGTATGGTTACTCTACTGGTAACTCCCCAAAATAATCTGGATTGTGGTGAGGGAACAGAGAAAAAAGCTCATTTAGGACCTGCTCTTACGAAGGGGGTAGGCACCTGTTTATCAGGGAGTAAACCTTCTGAGAATAAAAACAGCTGAGCTTGTTAAGATAATTACACAGGGGAAAGGATAATGTACTGGGAACTCCTCAGAAGAATCTGATTTTGTGGTGAGGGGAGACAGATAAAAGCTCATTTAGGAACGACATGAACATGCTGCGAAGGTAGCTGTTTGTCAGTAAATAAATCCACTGAGATTAAGAAAAGCAGTAGCTTAATAAATTAAGTACTTCCTGGTATGGTTACTGTACTGGTAACTCCCCAAAAGAATCTGGATTGTGGTGAGGGAACAGAGTAAAAAGCTCATTTAGGACCTGCACTTTTGAAGGGGTTAGGCTGGTGTATATCAGGGAGTTAACCTTCGGAGAATAAAAACAGCTGGAGCTTGTTAAGGTAATTACACAGGGGAAAGGATAATGTACTGGGAACTCCTCAGAAGAATCTGATTTGTGGTGAGGGGAGAGAGATAAAAGCTCATTTAAGAACGACATGAACATGCTGCGTATGTAGCTGTTTATCAGTAAATATCTCCACTGAGATTAAGAAAAGTAGTAGCTTAATAAATTAAGTACTTCCTGTATGGTTACTGTACTGGTAACTCCCCAAAAGAATCTGGATTATGGTGAGGGAACAGAGAAAAAAGCTTATTTAGGACCGGCACTTACGAAGGGGGTAGGCAGCTGTATATCCGGGAGTAAAACTTCTGAGAATAAAAACAGCTGGAGCTTATAAGGTAATTACACAGGGGAAAGGATAATGTACTGGGAACCTCCTCAGAAGAATCTGATTTGTGGTGAGGGGAGACAGATAAAAGCTCATTTAGGAACGACATGAACATGGTGCGAAGGTAGCTGTTTGTCAGTAAATAAATCCACTGAGATTAAGAAAAGCAGTTGCTTAATAAATTAAGTACTTCCTGGTATGGTTACTGTACTGGTAACTCCCCAAAAGAATCTGGATTGTGGTGAGGGAACAGAGTAAAAGCTCATTTAGGACCTGCACTTTTGAAGGGGGTAGGCTGGTGTATATCAGGGAGTTAACCTTCGGAGAATAAAAACAGCTGGAGCTTGTTAAGGTAATTACACAGGGGAAAGGATAATGTACTGGGAACTCCTCAGAAGAATCTGATTTGTGGTGAGGGGAGAGAGATAAAAGCTCATTTAGGAACGACATGAACATGCTGCATACGTAGCTGTTTATCAGTAAATATCTCCACTGAGATTAAGAAAAGCAGTAGCTTAATAAATTAAGTACTTCCTGGTATGTTTACTGTACTGGTAACTCCCCAAAAGAATCAGGATTGTGGTGAGGGAACAGAGAAAAAGCTCATTTAAGACCTGCACTTACGAAGGGGCTAGGCAGCTGTATATCAGGGAGTAAACATTCTGAGAATAAAAACAGTTGAAGCTTGTTAAGGTAATTACACAGGGGAAAGGATAATGTACTGGGAACAACTCAGAAGAATCTGATTTGTGATGAGGGGAGAGAGATAAAAGCTCATTTAGGAACGACATGATCATGCTGCGTAGGTAGCTGTTTATCAGTAAATATCTCCAATGAGATTAAGAAAAAGCAGTAGGCTTAATAAATTAAGTACTTCCTGGTATGGATACTGTAATGGTAACTCCCAAAAGAATCTGGATTGTGGTGAGGGAACAGAGAAAAAAGCTCATTTAGAACGACATGAACATGCTGCTTAGGTAGCTGTTTATCAGTAAATATCTCCACTGAGATTAAGAAAAAGCAGTAGCTTAATAAATTAAGTACTTCCTGGTATGGTTACTGTACTAGTAAATCCCCAAAAGAATCTGGATTGTGGTGAGGGAACAGAGAAAAAGCTCATTTAGGAACGACATGAACATGCTGCTTAGGTACCTGTTTATCAGTAAATATCAACACTGAGATTTAGAAAAGCAGTAGCGTAATAAATTAAGTACTTCCTGGTATGGATCATGTACTGGTAACTCCCAAAAAGAATCTGGAGTGTGGTGAGGGAACAGAGAAAAAAGCTCATTTAGGACCTGTACTTACGAAACGGTAGGCAGCTGTATATCAGGGAGTAAAACTTCCGAGAATAAAAACAGCTGGAGCTTGTTAAGGTAATTACACAGGGGAAAGGATCATGTACTTGGGACTCCTCAGAAGAATCTGATTTGTGGTGAGGGGAGAGAGATAAAAGCTCATTTAGGAACGACATGAACATGCTGCGTAGGTAGCTGTTTATCAGTAAATATCTCCACTGAGATTAAGAAAAGCAGTAGCTTAATAAATTAAGTACTTCCTGGTATGGATACTGTACTGGTAACTCCCCAAAAAGAATCTGGATTGTGGTGAGGGAACAGAGAAAAAAGCTCATGTAGGAACGACATGAACATGCTGCGTAGGTAGCTGTTTATCAGTAAATATCTCCACTGAGATTAAGAAAAGCAGTAGCTTAATAAACTAAGTACTTCCAGGTATGGTTACTGTACTGGTAACGCCCCAAAAGAATCTAGATTGTGGTGAGGGAACAGAGAAAAAAGCTCATTTAGGATCGGCACTTACGAAGGGGGTAGGCACCTGTATTTCAGGGAATAAACCTTCTGAGAATAAAAACAGCTGGAGCTTGTTAAGGTAATTACACAGGGGAAAGGATAATGTACTGGGAACTCCTCAGAAGAATCTGATTTGTGGTGAGGGGAGAGAGATAAAAGCTCATTTAGGAACGACATGAACATGCTGCAAATGTAGCTGTTTATCAGTAAATATCTCCACTGAGATTAAGAAGAGCAGTAGCTTAATAAATTAAGTACTTCCTGGTATGGATACTGTACTGGTAACTCCCCAAAAGAATCTGGATTGTGGTGAGGGAACAGAGAAAAAAGCTCATTTAGGAACGACATGAACATGCTGCTTAGGTAGCTGTTTATCAGTAAATATCTCCACTGAGATTAAGAAAAGTAGTAGCTAAATAAACTAAGTACTTCCTGGTATGGTTACTCTACTGGTAACTCCCAAAATAATCTGGATTGTGGTGAGGGAACAGAGAAAAAACTTCATTTATGACCTGCTCTTACGAAGGGGTAGGCACCTGTTTATCAGGGAGTAAACCTTCTGAGAATAAAAACAGCTGGAGCTTGTTAAGGTAATTACACAGGGGAAAGGATAATGTACTGGAACTCCTCAGAAGAATCTGATTTGTGGTGAGGGGAGAGAGATAAAAGCTCATTTAAGAACGACATGAACATGCTGCGTATGTAGCTGTTTATCAGTAAATATCTCCACTGAGATTAAGAAAAGCAGTAGCTTAATAAATTAAGTATTTCCTGGTATGGTTACTGTACTGGTAACTAACCAAAAGAATCTGGATTATGGGTGAGTGAACAGAGAAAAAAGCTTATTTAGGACCGGCACTTACGAAGGGGGTAGGCAGCTGTATATCCGGGAGTAAACTTCTGAGAATAAAAACAGCTGGAGCTTATTAAGGTAATTACACAGGGAAAGGATAATGTACTGGGAACTCCTCAGAAGAATCTGATTTGTGGTGAGGGGAGACAGATAAAAGCTCATTTTGGAACGACATGAAAATGCTGCGAAGGTAGCTGTTTGTCAGTAAATAAATCCACTGAGATTAAGAAAGCAGTAGCTTAATAAATTAAGTACTTCCTGGTATGGTTACTGTACTGGTAACTCCCCAAAAGAATCTGGATTGTGGTGAGGAACAGAGTAAAAAGCTCATTTAGGACCTGCAATTTTGAAGGGGTAGGCTGGTGTATATCACGGAGTTAACCTTCGGACAATAAAAACAGCTGGAGCTTGTTAAGGTAATTACACAGGGGAAAGGATAATGTACTGGGAACTCCTCAGAAGAATCTGATTTGTGGTGAGGGGAGCGAGATAAAAGCTCATTTAGGAACGACATGAACATGCTGCATACGTAGCTGTTTATCAGTAAATATCTCCACTGAGATTAAGAAAAGCAGTAGCTTAATAAATTAAGTACTTCCTGGTATGTTTACTGTACTGGTAACTCCCCAAAAGAATCAGGATTGTGGTGAGGGAACAGAGAAAAAAGCTCATTTAGGACCTGCACTTACGAAGGGGCTAGGCAGCTGTATATCAGGGAGTAAACATTCTGAGAATAAAAACAGCTGGAGCTTGTTAAGGTAATTACACAGGGGAAAGGAAAATGTACTGGGAACAACTCAGAAGAATCTGATTTGTGATGAGGGGAGAGAGATAAAAGCTCATTTAGAACGACATGATCATGCTGCGTAGGTAGCTGTTTTTCAGTAAATATCTCCATTGAGATTAAGAAAAGCAGTAGCTTAATAAATTAAGTCCTTCCTGGTATGGATACTCTAATGGTAACTCCCCAAAAGAATCTGGATTGTGGTGAGGAAACAGAGAAAAAAGCTCATTTAGGAACGACATGAACATGCTGCTTAGGTAGCTGTTTATCAGTAAATATCTCCACTGAGATTAAGAAAGCAGTAGCTTAATAAATTAAGTACTTCCTGGTATGGTTACTGTACTAGTAAATCCCCAAAAGAATCTGGATTGTGGTGAGGGAACAGAGAAAAAAGCTCATTTAGGCCTTGCACTTAAGAAAGGGGTAGGCAAGGGGCTGGGGATATAGCCTAGCGGCAAGAGTGCCTGCCTCAGATACACGAGGCCCTAGGTTCGATTCCCCAGCACCACATATACAGAAAACGGCCAGAAGCGGCGCTGTGGCTCAAGTGGCAGAGTGCTAGCCTTGAGCGGGAAGAAGCCATGGACAGTGCTCAGGCCCTGAGTCCAAGGCCAGGACTGGCCAAAAAAAAAAAAAAAGAAAGGGGTAGGCAGCTGTTTATCAGGGAGTGAACCTTCTGAGAATAAAAACAGCTGGAGCTTGTTAAGGTAATTACACAGGGAAAGGATAATGTACTGGGAACTCCTCAGAAGAATCTGATTTGTGCTGAGGGGAGAGAGATAAAAGCTCATTTAGGAACGACATGAACATGCTGCAAACGTAGCTGTTTATCAGTAAATATCTCCACTGAGATTAAGAAAAGCAGAAGCGTAATAAATTAAGTACTTCCTGGTAGGGATACTGTACTGGTAACTCCCCAAAAGAATCTGGATTGTGGTGAATGAACAGAGAAAAAAGCTCATTTAGGACCTGCATTTACGAAGGGGTAGGCGGCTGTATATCAGGGAGTAAACCTAGTGAAAATAAAAACAGCTGTAGCTTGTTAAGGTAATTACACAGGGGAAAGGATAATGTGCTGGGAACTCCACAGAAGAATCTCATTTGTCGTGAGGGGAGAGAGAAAAACGCTCATTTAGGAACGACATGAACATGGTGGGTAGGGTAGCTGTTTATCAGTAGATATCTCCACTGAGATTAAGAAAAGCAGTAGCTTAATAAATTAAGTACTTCCTGGTATGGATACTGTACTGGTAACTCCCCAAAAGAATCTGGATTGTGGTGAGGGAACAGAGAAAAAAGCTCATTTAGGAACGACATGAACATGCTGCAAACGTAGCTGTTTATAAGTAAATATCTCCACTGAGATTAATAAAAGCAGTAGTGTAATAAATTAAGTACTTCCTGGTATGGATACTGTACTGGTAACGCCCCAAAAGAATCTGGAGTGTGGTGAGGGAACAGAGAAAAAAGCTCATTTGGGACCTGCACTTAAGAAACGGTAGGCAGCTGTATATCAGGGAGTAAAAACTTCTGAGAATAAAAACAGCTGGAGCTTGTTATGGTAATTACACAGGGAAAGGATAATGTATTGGCAACTCCACAGAAGAATCTGATTCGTCGTGAGGGGAGAGAGATAAAAGCTCATTTAGGAACGATATGAACATGCTGGGTAGGTAGCTGTTTATCAGTAGATATCTCCACTGAGATTAAGAAAAGCAGTAGCTTAATAAATTAAGTACTTCCTGGTATGTTTACTGTACTGGTAACTCCCCAAAAGATTCTGGATTGTGGTGAGGGAACAGAGAAAAAAGCTCATTTAGGACCTCTACTTACGAAGGGGTAGGCAGCTGTATATCAGGGATTAAACCTTCTGAGAATAAAAACAGCAGGAGCTTGTTAAGGTAATTACACAGGGGAAAGGATAATGTACTGGGAACTCCTCAGAAGAATCTGATTTGTGGTGAGGGGGGAGAGATAAAAGCTCATTTAGGAACGACATGAAGATGCTGCGTAGGTAGCTGTTTATTAGTAAATATCTCCACTGAGATTAAGAAAAGCAGTAGCTTAATAAATTAAGTACTTCCTGGTATGGTTACTGTACTGGTAACTCCCCAAGAGAATCTGGATTGTGGTGAGGGAACAGAGAAAAAAGCTCCTTTAGGACCTGCACTTACGAAGGGGCTAGGCAGTTGTATATCAGGGAGTAAACATTCTGAGAATAAAAACAGCTGGAGCTTGTGAAGGTAATTACACAGGGGAAAGGATAATGTACTGGGAGCTCCTCAGAAGAATCTGATTTGTGGTGACAGGAGAGAGATAAAAGCTCATTTAGGAACGACATGAACATGCTGGGTAGGTAGCTGTTTATCAGTAAATATCTCCACTGAGATTAAGAAAAGCAGTAGCTTAATAAATTAAGTACTTCCTGGTATGCTTACTGTACTGGTAACTCCCCAAAAGAATCTGGATTGTGGTGAGGGAACAGAGAAAAAAGCTCATTTAGGACCTGCACTTACGAAGGTGGTAGGCAGTTGTATATCAGGGAGTAAACCTTCTGAGAATAAAAACATCTGGAGATTGTTATGGTAATTACACAGGGGAAAGGATAATGTACTGGAAACTCCTCAGAAGAATCTGATTTGTGATGAGGGGAGAGAGATAAAAGCTCATTTAGGAACGACATGAACATGCTGCGTAGGTAGCTGTTTATCAGTAAATATCTCCACTGAGATTAAGAAAAGCAGTAGCTTAATAATAAAGTACTTCCTGGTATGGATACTGTAATGGTAACTCCCCAAAAGAATCTGGATTGTGGTGAGGAAACAGAGAAAAAAGCTCATTTAGGAACGACATGAACATGCTGCTTAGGTAGCTGTTTTTCAGATAATATCTCCACTGAGATTAAGAAAAGCAGTAGCTTAATAAATTAAGTACTTCCTGGTATGGTTACTCTACTGGTAACTCCCCAAAATAATCTGGATTGTGGTGAGGGAACAGAGAAAAAAGCTCATTTATGACCTGCTCTTACGAAGGGGGTAGGCACCTGTTTATCATGGAGTAAACCTTCTGAGAATAAAAACAGCTGGAGCTTGTTAAGGTAATTACACAGGGGGAAAGGATAATGTACTGGGAACTCCTCAGAAGAATCTGATTTGTGGTGAGGGAGAGAGATAAAAAGCTCATTTAAGAACGACATGAACATGCTGCGTATGTAGCTGTTTATCAGTAAATATCTCCACTGAGATTAAGAAAAGCAGTAGCTTAATAAATTAAGTACTTCCTGTATGGTTACTGTACTGGTAACTAACCAAAAGAATCTGGATTATGGTGAGGGAACAGAGAAAAAAGCTTATTTAGGACCGGCACTTACGAAGGGGGTAGGCAGCTGTATATCCGGGAGTAAAACTTCTGAGAATAAAAACAGCTGGAGCTTATTAAGGTAATTACACAGGGGAAAGGATAATGTACTGGGAACTCCTCAGAAGAATCTGATTTGTGGTGAGGGGAGACAGATAAAAGCTCATTTTGGAACGACATGAACATGCTGCGAAGGTAGCTGTTTGTCAGTAAATAAATCCACTGAGATTAAGAAAAGCAGTAGCTTAATAAATTAAGTACTTCCTGGTATGGTTACTGTACTGGTAACTCCCCAAAAGAATCTGGATTGTGGTGAGGGAACAGAGTAAAAAGCTAATTTAGGACCTGCAATTTTGAAGGGGGTAGGCTGGTGTATATCACGGAGTTAACCTTCGGACAATAAAAACAGCTGGAGCTTGTTAAGGTAATTACACAGGGGAAAGGATAATGTACTGGGAACTCCTCAGAAGAATCTGATTTGTGGTGAGGGGAGCGAGATAAAAGCTCATTTAGGAACGACATGAACATGCTGCATACGTAGCTGTTTATCAGTAAATATCTCCACTGAGATTAAGAAAAGCAGTAGCTTAATAAATTAAGTACTTCCTGGTATGTTTACTGTACTGTAACTCCCCAAAAGAATCAGGATTGTGGTGAGGGAACAGAGAAAAAAGCTCATTTAGGACCTGCACTTACGAAGGGGCTAGGCAGCTGTATATCAGGGAGTAAACATTCTGAGAATAAAAACAGCTGGAGCTTGTTAAGGTAATTACACAGGGGAAAGGAAAATGTACTGGGAACAACTCAGAAGAATCTGATTTGTGATGAGGGGAGAGAGATAAAAGCTCATTAGGAACGACATGATCATGCTGCGTAGGTAGCTGTTTATCAGTAAATATCTCCATTGAGATTAAGAAAAGCAGTAGCTTAATAAATTAAGTCCTTCCTGGTATGGATACTCTAATGGTAACTCCCCAAAAGAATCTGGATTGTGGTGAGGAAACAGAGAAAAAAGCTCATTTAGGAACGACATGAACATGCTGCTTAGGTAGCTGTTTATCAGTAAATATCTCCACTGAGATTAAGAAAGCAGTAGCTTAATAAATTAAGTACTTCCTGGTATGGTTACTGTACTAGTAAATCCCCAAAGAATCTGGATTGTGGTGAGGGAACAGAGAAAAAAGCTCATTTTGGCCTTGCACTTAAGAAAGGGGTAGGCAAGGGGGCTGGGGATATAGCCTAGCGGCAAGAGTGCCTGCCTCAGATACACGAGGCCCTAGGTTCGATTCCCCAGCACCACATATACAGAAAACGGCCAGAAGCGGCGCTGTGGCTCAAGTGGCAGAGTGCTAGCCTTGAGCGGGAAGAAGCCATGGACAGTGCTCAGGCCCTGAGTCCAAGGCCCAGGACTGGCCAAAAAAAAAAAAAAAAGAAAGGGGTAGGCAGCTGTTTATCAGGGAGTGAACCTTCTGAGAATAAAAACAGCTGGAGCTTGTTAAGGTAATTACACAGGGAAAGGATAATGTACTGGGAACTCCTCAGAAGAATCTGATTTGTGCTGAGGGGAGAGAGATAAAAGCTCATTTAGGAACGACATGAACATGCTGCAAACGTAGCTGTTTATCAGTAAATATCTCCACTGAGATTAAGAAAAGCAGAAGCGTAATAAATTAAGTACTTCCTGGTAGGGATACTGTACTGGTAACTCCCCAAAAGAATCTGGATTGTGGTGAATGAACAGAGAAAAAAGCTCATTTAGGACCTGCATTTACGAAGGGGTAGGCGGCTGTATATCAGGGAGTAAACTAGTGAAAATAAAAACAGCTGTAGCTTGTTAAGGTAATTACACAGGGGAAAGGATAATGTGCTGGGAACTCCACAGAAGAATCTCATTTGTCCTGAGGGGAGAGAGAAAAACGCTCATTTAGGAACGACATGAACATGGTGGGTAGGTAGCTGTTTATCAGTAGATATCTCCACTGAGATTAAGAAAAGCAGTAGCTTAATAAATTAAGTACTTCCTGGTATGGATACTGTACTGGTAACTCCCCAAAAGAATCTGGATTGTGGTGAGGGAACAGAGAAAAAAGCTCTTTTAGGAACGACATGAACATGCTGCAAACGTAGCTGTTTATAAGTAAATATCTCCACTGAGATTAATAAAAGCAGTAGTGTAATAAATTAAGTACTTCCTGGTATGGATACTGTACTGGTAACGCCCCAAAAGAATCTGGAGTGTGGTGAGGGAACAGAGAAAAAAGCTCATTTGGGACCTGCACTTAAGAAACGGTAGGCAGCTGTATATCAGGGAGTAAAACTTCTGAGAATAAAAACAGCTGGAGCTTGTTATGGTAATTACACAGGGGAAAGGATAATGTATTGGCAACTCCACAGAAGAATCTGATTTGTCGTGAGGGGAGAGAGATAAAAGCTCATTTAGGAACGATATGAACATGCTGGTAGGTAGCTGTTTATCAGTAGATATCTCCACTGAGATTAAGAAAAGCAGTAGCTTAATAAATTAAGTACTTCCTGGTATGTTTACTGTACTGGTAACTGCCCAAAAGATTCTGGATTGTGGTGAGGGAACAGAGAAAAAAGCTCCTTTAGGACCTGCACTTACGAAGGGGCTAGGCAGTTGTATATCAGGGAGTAAACATTCTGAGAATAAAAACAGCTGGAGCTTGTGAAGGTAATTACACAGGGGAAAGGATAATGTACTGGGAGCTCCTCAGAAGAATCTGATTTGTGGTGACAGGAGAGAGATAAAAGCTCATTTAGGAACGACATGAACATGCTGGGTAGGTAGCTGTTTATCAGTAAATATCTCCACTGAGATTAAGAAAAGCAGTAGCTTAATAAATTAAGTACTTCCTGGTATGGTTACTGTACTGGTAACTCCCCAAAAGAATCTGGATTGTGGTGAGGGAACAGAGAAAAAAGCTCATTTAGGGCCTGCACTTACGAAGGTGGTAGGCAGTTGTATATCAGGGAGTAAACCTTCTGAGAATAAAAACATCTGGAGATTGTTATGGTAATTACACAGGGGAAAGGATAATGTACTGGAAACTCCTCAGAAGAATCTGATTTGTGATGAGGAGAGAGAGATAAAAGCTCATTTAGGAACGACATGAACATGCTGCGTAGGTAGCTGTTTATCAGTAAATATCTCCACTGAGATTAAGAAAAGCAGTAGCTTAATAAATTAAGTACTTCCTGGTATGGATACTGTAATGGTAACTCCCCAAAAGAATCTGGATTGTGGTGAGGAAACAGAGAAAAAAGCTCATTTATGAACGACATGAACATGCTGCTTAGGTAGCTGTTTTTCAGATAATATCTCCACTGAGATTAAGAAAAGCAGTAGCTTAATAAATTAAGTACTTCCTGGTATGGTTACTGTACTGGTAACTCCCCAAAAGAATCTGGATTTTGGTGAGGGAACAGAGAAAAAAGCTCATTTAGGACTTGCACTTAAGAAAGGGGTAGGCAGCAGTATATCAGGGAGTAAACCTTCTGAGAATAAAAACAGCTGGAGCTTGTTAAGGTAATTACACAGGGGAAAGGATAATGTACTGGGAACTCCTCAGAAGAATCTGATTTGTGGTGAGGGGAGAGAGATAAAAGCTCATTTAGGAACGATATGAACATGCTTCAAACGTAGCTGTTTATCAGTAAATATCTCCACTGAGATTAAGAAAAGCAGAAGCGTAATAAATTAAGTACTTCCTGGTATGGATACTGTACTGGTAACTCCCCAAAAGAATCTGGATTGTGGTGAGGGAACAGAGAAAAAAGCTCATTTAGGACCTGCACTTACGAAGGGGTAGGCGGCTGTATATCAGGGAGTAAACCTAGTGAAAATAAAAACAGCTGGAGCTTGTTAAGGTAATTACACAGGGGAAAGGATAATGTGCTGGGAACTCCACAGAAGAATCTCATTTGTCGTGAGGGGAGAGAGATAAAAGCTCATTTAAGAACGACATGAACATGGTGGGTAGGTAGCTGTTTATCAGTAGATATCTCCACTGAGATTAAGAAAAGCAGTAGCTTAATAAATTAAGTACTTCATGGTATGGATACTGTACTGGTAACTCCCCAAAAGAATCTTTATTGTGGTGAGGGAACAGAGAAAAAAGCTCATTTAGGAACGACATGGACATGCTGCATAGGTAGCTGTTTATCAGTAAATATCTCCACTGAGATTAAGAAAAGCAGTAGCGTAATAAATTAAGTACTTCCAGGTATGGATACTGTACTGGTAACTCCCCAAAAAGAATCTGGATTGTGGTGAGGGAACAGAGAAAAAAGCTCATTTAGGACCTGCACTTACGAAACGGTAGGCAGCTGTATATCAGGGAGTAAAACTTCTGAGAATAAAAACAGCTGGAGCTTGTTAAGGTAATTACACAGGGGAAAGGATAATGTACTGGGAACTCCTCAGAAGAATCTGATTTGTGGTGAGGGGAGACAGATAAAAGCTCATTTAGGAACGACATGAACATGCTGCGAAGGTAGCTGTTTGTCAGTAAATAAATCCACTGAGATTAAGAAAAGCAGTAGCTTAATAAATTAAGTACTTCCTGGAATGGTTACTGTACTGGTAACTCCCCAAAAGAATCTGAATTGTGGTGAGGGAACAGAGTAAAAAGCTCATTTAGGACCTGCAATTTGGAAGGGGGTAGGCTGGTGTATATCACGGAGTTAACCTTCGGAGAATAAAAACAGCTGGAGCTTGTTAAGGTAATTACACAGGGGAAAGGTTATTGTACTGGGAACTCCTCAGAAGAATCTGATTTGTGGTGAGGGGAGAGAGATAAAAGCTCATTTAGGAACGACATGAACATGCTGCATACGTAGCTGTTTATCAGTAAATATCTCCACTGAGATTAAGAAAAGCAGTAGCTTAATAAATTAAGTACTTCCTGGTATGTTTACTGTACTGGTAACTCCCCAAAAGAATCAGGATTGTGGTGAGGGAACAGAGAAAAAAGCTCATTTAGGACCTGCACTTACGAAGGGGCTAGGCAGCTGTATATCAGGGAGTAAACATTCTGAGAATAAAAACAGCTGGAGCTTGTTAAGGTAATTACACAGGGGAAAGGATAATGTACTGGGAACAACTCAGAAGAATCTGATTTGTGATGAGGGGAGAGAGATAAAAGCTCATTTAGGAACGACATGATCATGCTGCGTAGGTAGCTGTTTATCAGTAAATATCTCCACTGAGATTAAGAAAAGCAGTAGCTTAATAAATTAAGTACTTCCTGGTATGGATACTGTACTGGTAACTCCCCAAAAGAATCTGGATTGTGGTGAGGAAACAGAGAAAAAAGCTCATTTAGGAACGACATGAACATGCTGCTTAGGTAGCTGTTTTTCAGATAATATCTCCACTGAGATTAAGAAAAGCAGTAGCTTAATAAATTAAGTACTTCCTGGTAAGGTTACTGTACTGGTAACTCCCCAAAAGAATCTGGATTTTGGTGAGGGAACAGAGAAAAAAGCTCATTTAGGACTTGCACTTAAGAAAGGGGTAGGCAGCAGTATATCAGGGAGTAAACCTTCTGAGAATAAAAACAGCTGGAGCTTGTTAAGGTAATTACACAGGGGAAAGGATAATGTACTGGGAACTCCTCAGAAGAATCTGATTTGTGTGAGGGGAGAGAGATAAAAGCTCATTTAGGAACGATATGAACATGCTTCAAACGTAGCTGTTTATCAGTAAATATCTCCACTGAGATTAAGAAAAGCAGTAGCTTAATAAATTAAGTACTTCCTGGTATGGTTACTGTACTAGTAAATCCCCAAAAGAATCTGGATTGTGGGTGAGGGAACAGAGAAAAAAAGCTCATTTAGGCCTTGCACTTAAGAAAGGGGTAGGCAAGGGGCTGGGGATATAGCCTAGCGGCAAGAGTGCCTGCCTCAGATACACGAGGCCCTAGGTTCGATTCCCCAGCACCACATATACAGAAAACGGCCAGAAGCGGCGCTGTGGCTCAAGTGGCAGACTGCTAGCCTTGAGCGGGAAGAAGGCATGGACAGTGCTCAGGCCCTGAGTCCAAAGCCCAGGACTGGCCAAAAAAAAAAAAAAAAAAGAAAGGGGTAGGCAGCTGTTTATCAGGGAGTGAACCTTCTGAGAATAAAAACAGCTGGAGCTTGTTAAGGTAATTACACAGGGGAAAGGATAATGTACTGGGAACTCCTCAGAAGAATCTGATTTGTGCTGAGGGGAGAGAGATAAAAGCTCATTTAGGAACGACATGAACATGCTGCAAACGTAGCTGTTTATCAGTAAATATCTCCACTGAGATTAAGAAAAGCAGAAGCGTAATAAATTAAGTACTTCCTGGTAGGGATACTGTACTGGTAACTCCCCAAAAGAATCTGGATTGTGGTGAGGGAACAGAGAAAAAAGCTCATTTAGGAACGACATGAACATGCTGCAAACGTAGCTGTTTATCAGTAAATATCTCCACTGAGATTAATAAAATCAGTAGTGTAATAAATTAAGTACTTCCTGGTATGGATACTGTACTGGTAACGCCCCAAAAGAATCTGGAGTGTGTGAGGGAACAGAGAAAAAAGCTCATTTAGGACCTGCACTTACGAAGGGGTAGGCGGCTGTATATCAGGGAGTAAACCTAGTGAAAATAAAAACAGCTGGAGCTTCTTAAGTAATTACACAGGGGAAAGGATAATGAACTGGGAACTCCTCAGAAGAATCTGATTTGTGGTGAGGGGAGAGAGATAAAAGCTCATTTAGGAACGACATGAGCATGCTGCAAACGTAGCTTTTTATCAGTAAATATCTCCACTGAGATTAATAAAAGCAGTAGTGTAATAAATTTAGTACTTCCTGGTATGGATACTGTACTGGTAACTCCCCAAAAGAATCTGGAGTGTGGTGAGGGAACAGAGAAAAAAGCTCATTTAGGACCTGCACTTACGAAACGGTAGGCAGCTGTATATCAGGGAGTAAACCTTCTGAGAATAAAACAGCCGGAGCTTGTTAAGGTAATTACACAGGGGAAAGGATAATGTACTGGGAACTCCTGAGAAGAATCTGATTTGTGGTGAGGGGAGAGAGATAAAAGCTCATTTAGGAACGACATGAACATGCTGCGTAGGTAGTTGTTTATCAGTATAGATCTCTACTGAGATTAAGAAAAGCAGTAGCTTAATCAATTAAGTACATCCTGGTATGGTTACTCTACTGGTAACTCCCCAAAAGAATCTGGATTGTGGTGAGGGAACGGAGAAAAAAGCTCATTTAAGACCTGCGCTTACGAAGGGGGTAGGCAGCTGTATATCAGGGAGTAAACCTTCTGAGAATAAAAACAGCTGGAGCTTGTTAAGGTAATTCCACAGGGGAAAGGAAAATGTACTGGAAACTCCTCAGAAGAATCGGATTGGTGGTGAGGGGAGAGAGATAAAAGCTCATTTAGGAACGACATGAACATGCTGCGTAGGTAGCTGTTTATCAGTGAATATCTAGACTGAGATTAAGAAAAGCAGTAGCTTAATAAATTAAGTACTTCCTGTATGGTTACTGTACTGGTAACTCCCCAAAAGAATCTGGATTCTGGTGAGGGAACAGAGAAAAAAGCTCATTTAGGACCTGCACTTACGAAGGGGGTAGGCAGCTGTATATCAGGGAGTAAACCTTCTGAGAATAAAAACAGCTGGAGCTTGTTAAGGTAATTACACAGGGAAAGGATAATGTACTGGAAACTCCTCAGAAGAATCTGATTTGTGCTGAGGGGAGAGAGATAAAAGCTCATTTAGGAACGACATGAACATGCTGCTTACGTAGCTGTTTATCAGTAAATATCTCCACTGAGATTAAGAAAAGCAGTAGCTTAATAAATTAAGTACTTCCTTGTATGGATAGTTTAATGGTAACTCCCAAAAGAATCTGGATTTTGGTGAGGGAACAGAGAAAAAAGCTCATTTAGGAACGACATGAATATGCTGCGTAGGTAGCTGGTTTATCAGTAAATATCTCCATTGAGATTAAGAAAAGAAGTAGCTTAATAAATTAAGTACTTCCTGGTATCGTACTGTACTGGTAACTCCCCAAAAGAAACTGGATTGTGGTGAGGGAACAGAGAAAAAAGCTCATTTAGAACCTGCACTTACGAAGGGGGTAGGCAGCTGTATATCAGGGAGTAAACCTTCTGAGAATAAAAACAGCCGGAGCTTGTTAAGGTAATTACACAGGGGAAAGGATAATGTGCTGGGAACTCCTCAGAAGAATCTGATTTGTGGTGAGGGGAGAGAGATAAAAGCTCATTTAGGAGCGACATGAACATGCTGCGTAGGTAGTTGTTTATCAGTATATATCTCCACTGAGATTAAGAAAAGCAGTAGTTTAATAAATTAAGTACTTCCTGGTATGGTTACTCTACTGGTAACTCCCCAAAAGAATCTGGATTGTGGTGAGGGAACGGAGAAAAAAGCTCATTTAAGACCTGCTCTTACGAAGGGCGTAGGCAGCTGTATATCAGGAGTAAACCTTCTGAGAATAAAAACAGCTGGAGCATGTTAAGGTAATTACACAGGGGAAAGGATAATGTACTTTGAACTCCTCAGAAGAATCTGATTTGTGGTGAGGGTGAGATATAAACGCTCATTTAGGAACGACATGAACATGCTGTATACGTAGCTGTTTATCAGTAAATATCTCCACTGAGATTAAGAAAAGCAGTAGCTTAATAAATTAAGTACTTCCTGCTATGGTTACTGTACTGGTAACTCCCAAAAGACTCAGGATTGTGAAAAGGGAACACATAAAAAATCTCCTTTAGTAACGACATGAACATGCTGCGTAGGTAGCTGTTTATCAGTAAATATCTCCACTGAGATTAAGAAAATCAGTAGCTTAATACATTAAGTACTTCCTGGTATGGTTACTGTACTGGTAACTCCCCAAAAGAATCTGGATTGTGGTGAGGAACAGAGAAAAAATCTAATTTACGACCTGCACTTACGAAGGGGTAGGCAGCTGTATATCAGGAGTAAACCTTCTGAGAATAAAAACAGCTGGAGCTTGTTAAGGTAATTACACAGGGGAAAGGATAATGTACTGGGAACTCCTCAGAAGAATCTGATTTGTGGTGAGGGGAGAGAGATAAAAGCTCATTTAGGAACGACATGAACATGCTGCGTAGGTAGCTGTTTATCAGGAAGTATCTCCACTGAGATTAAGAAAGCAGTAGCTTAGTAAATTAAGTACTTCCTGGTATGGTTACTGTACTGGTAACTCCACAAAAGAATCTGAATTTTGCTTAGAGAACAGAGAAAAAGCTCATTTAGGACCTGCACTTACGAAGGGGGTAGGCAGCTGTATAACAGGGAGTAACCATGCTGAGAATAAAAACAGCTGGAGCTTGTTAAGGTAATTCCACAGGGGAAAGGATAATGTACTGGGAACTCCTCAGAAGAATGTGATTTGTGGTGAGGGGAGAGAGATAAAAGCTCATTTAGGAATGACATGAACATGCTGCGTAGGTACCTGTTTATCAGTAAATATCTCCACTGAAATTAAGAAAAGCAGTAGCTTAATAAATTAAGTACTTCCTGGTATGGTTACTGTACTGGTAACTCCCCAAAAGAATCTGGATTGTGGTGAGGGAACAGAGAAAAAAGCTCATTTAGGACCGGCACTTACGAAGGGGGTAGGCAGCTGTATATCAGGGAGTAAACCTCTGAGAATAAAAACAGCTGGAGCTTGTTAAGGTAATTACACAGGGGAAAGGATAATGTACTGGGAACTCCTCAGAAGAATCTGATTTGTGGTGAGGGGAGAGAGATAAAAGCTCATTTAGGAACGTCATGAACATGCTGCCTAGGTAGCTGTTTATCATAAATATCTCCACTGAGATTAAGAAAAGCAGTAGCTTAATAAATTAAGTACTTCCTGGTATGGTTACTGTACTGTAACTCCCCAAAAGAATCTGGATTATGGTGAGGGAACAGAGAAAAAAGCTCATTTAGGACCTGCACTTACGAAGGGGGTAGGCAGCTGTATATCAGGGAGTAAATCTTCTGAGAATAAAAACAGCTGCAGCTTGTTAAGGTAATTACACAGGGAAAGGATAATGTACTGGGAACTCCTCAGAAGAATCTGATTGTGATGAGGGGAGAGAGAAGAAAGCTCATTTAGGAACGACATGAACAAGCTGCGTAGGTAGCTGTTTATCAGTAAATATCTCCACTGAGATTCAGAAAAGCAGTAGCTTAATAAATTAAGTACTTCCTGGTATGGTTACTGTACTGGTAACTCCCCAAAAGAATGTGGATTGTGGTGAGGGAACAGAGAAAAAAGCTGATTTAGGACCTGCACTTACGAAGGGGGTAGGCAGCTGTATATCAGGGAGTAAACCTTCTGAGAATAAAAACAGCTGGATCTTGTTAAGGTAATAGCACAGGGGAACGGATAATGAACTGGGAAATCCTAAGAAGAATCTGATTTGTGGTGAGAGGAGAGAGATAATAGCTCATTTATTAACGACATGAACGTGCTGCATACGTAGCTGTTTATCAGTAAATATCTCCACTGAGATTAAGAAAAGCAGTAGCTTAATAAATTAAGTACTTCCTAGTATGGATACTGTACTGGTAACTCCCCAAAAGAATCTGGATTGTGGTGAGGGAACAGAGAAAAATCTCATTTAGTAACGACATGAACATGCTGCGTAGGTATCTGTTTATCAGTAAATATCTCCACTGAGATTAAGAAAATCAGTAGCTTAATACATTAAGTTACTTCCTGGTATGGTTACTGTACTGGTAACTCCCCAAAAGAATCTGGATTGTGGTGAGGGAACAGAGAAAAAATCTAATTTACGACCTGCACTTACGAAGGGGGTAGGCAGCTGTATATCAGGGAGTAAACCTTCTGAGAATAAAAACAGCTGGAGCTTGTTAAGGTAATTACACAGGGGAAAGGATAATGTACTGGGAACTCCTCAGAAGAATCTGATTTGTGGTGAGGGGAGAGAGATAAAAGCAAATTAGGAACGACATGAACATGCTGCGTAGGTAGCTGTTCATGAGTACATATTTCCACTGAGATTAAGAAAAGCAGTAACTTAATAAATTACGTACTTTCTGGTATGGACACTGTACTGGTAACTCCCCAAAGAATCTGGACTGTGGTGAGGGAACAGAGAAAAAAGCTCATTTAGGAACGACATGAACATGCTGCGTAGGTAGCTTTTTATCAGTAAATATCTCCACTGAGATTAAGAAAAGCAGTAGCTTAATAAATTAAATACTTCCTGGTATGGTTACTGTACTGGTAACTCCCCAAAAGAATCTGGATTGTGGTGAGGGAACAGAGAAAAAGCTGATTTAGGACCTGCTCTTACGAAGGGGGTAGGCAGCTGTATATCAGGGAGTAAACCTTCTGAGAATAAAAACAGCTGGAGCTTGTTAAGGTAATTACACAGGGGAAACGATAATGTACTGGGAACTCCTCAGAAGAATCTGATTTGTGGTGAGGGGAGAGAGATAAAAGCTCATTATGAACGACATGAACATGCTGCGTAGGTAGCTGTTTATCAGTAAACATCTCCACTGAGATTAAGAAAAGCAGTAGCTTAAATAAATTAAGTACTTCCTCCTATGGATACTGTACTGGTAACTCCCCAAAAGAATCTGGATTGTGGTGAGGGAACAGAGAAAAAAGCTCATTTAGGACCTGCACTTACGAAGGGGGTAGGCAGCTGTATATCAGGGAGTAAACCTTCTGAGAATAAAAACAGCTGGAGCTTGTTAAGGTAATTACACAGGGGAAAGGATAATGTACTGGGAATTCCTCAGAAGAATCTGATTTGTGGTGAGGGGAGAGAGATAAAAGCTCATTTAGGAACGACATGAACATGCTGCGTAGGTAGCTGTTTATCAGTAAATATCTCACTGAGATTCAGAAAAGCAGTAGCTTAATAAATTAAGTACTTCCTGGTATGGTTACTGTACTGGTAACTCCCCAAAAGAATGTAGATTGTGGTGAGGGAACAGAGAAAAAAGTTGATTTAGGACCTGCACTTACGAAGGGGGTAGGCAGCTGTATATCAGGGAGTAAACCTTCTGAGAATAAAAACAGCTGGATCTTGTTAAGGTAATAGCACAGGTGAACGGATAATGTACTGGGAAATCCTCAGAAGAATCTGATTTGTGTGAGGGGAGAGAGATAATAGCTCATTTATTAACGACATGAACGTGCTGCATACGTAGCTGTTTATCAGTAAATATCTCCACTGAGATTAAGAAAAGCAGTAGCTTAATAAATTAAGTACTTCCTAGTATGGATAGTGTACTGGTAACTCCCCAAAAGAATCTGGATTGTGGTGAAGGAACAGAGAAAAAAGCTCATTTAGGAACGACATGAACATGCTGCGTACGTAGCTGTTTATCAGTAAATATCTCCACTGAGATTAAGAAAAGCAGTAGCTTAATAAATTAAGTACTTCCTGGTATGATTACTGTACTGGTAACTCCCCAAAAGAATCTGGATTGTGGTGAGGGAACAGAGAAAAAAGCTCATTTAGGACCTGCACTTACGAAGGGGGTAGGCAGCTGTATATCAGGGAGTAAACCTTCTGAGAATAAAAACAGCTGGAGCTTGTTAAGGTAATTACACAGGGGAAAGGATAATGTACTGGGAACCCCTCAGAAGAATCTGATTTGTGGTGAGGGGAGAGAGATAAAAGCTCATTTAGGAACGACATGAACATGCTGCATACATAGCTGTTTATCAGTAAATATTTCCACTGAGATTAAGAAAAGCAGTAGCTTAATAAATTACGTACTTTCTGGTATGGACAATGTACTGGTAACTCCCCAAAGAATCTGGACTGTGGTGAGGAACCGAGAAAAAAGCTCATTTAGGAACGACATGAACATGCTGCGTAGGTAGCTTTTTATCAGTAAATATCTCCACTGAGATTAAGAAAAGCAGTAGCTTAATAAATTAAATACTTCCTGGTATGGTTACTGTACTGGTAACTCCCCAAAAGAATCTGGATTGTGGTGAGGGAACAGAGAAAAAAGCTCATATTAGGACCTCCACTTACGAAGGGGGTAGGCAGCTGTATATCAGGGAATAAACCTTTTGAGAATAAAAACAGCTGGAGCTTGTTCAGGTAATTAAACAGGGGAAAGGATAATGTACTGGGAATTCCTCAGAAGAATCTGATTTGTGGTGAGGGGAGAGAGATAAAAGCTAATTTAGGAACGACATGAACATGCTGCGTAGGTATCTGTTTATCAGGAAGTATCTCCACTTAGATTAAGAAAAGCAGTAGCTTAGTAAATTAAGTACTTCCTGGTATGGTTACTGTACTGGTAACTCCCCAAAAGAATCTGAATTTTGCTTAGAGAACAGAGAAAAAGCTCATTTAGGACGTGCACATACGAAGGGGGTAGGCAGCTGTATATCAGGGAGTAACCTTTTGAGAATAAAAACAGCTGGAGCGTGTTAAGGTAATTACACAGGGGAAAGGATAATGTACTGGGAACTCCTCAGAAGAATCTGATTTGTGGTGAGGGGAGAGAGATAAAAGCTCATTTAGGAACGACATGAACATGCTGCGTAGGTAGCTGTTTATCAGTAAATATCTCCACTGAGATTAAGAAAAGCAGTAGCTTAATAAATTAAGTACTTCCTGGTATGGATACTGTACTGGTAACTCCCAAAAGAATCTGGATTGTGGTGAAGGAACAGAGAAAAAAGCTCATTTAGGAACGTCATGAACATGCTGCTTAGGTAGCTGTTTATCAGTAAATATCTCCACTGAGATTATGAAAAGCAGTAGCTTAATAAATTAAGTACTTCTGGTATGATTACTGTACTGGTAACTCCCCAAAAGAATCTGGATTGTGGTGAGGGAACAGAGAAAAAAGCTCATTTAGGACCTGCACTTACGAAGGGGGTAGGCAGCTGTATATCAGGGAGTAAACCTTCTGAGAATAAAAACAGCTGGAGCTTGTTAAGGTAATTACACAGGGGAAATGATAATGTACTGGGAACTCCTCAGAAGAATCTGATTTGTCGTGAGGGAGAGAGATAAAAGCTCATTAGGACGACATGAACATGCTGCGTAGGTATCTGTTTATCAGTAAATATCTCCACTGAGATTAAGAAAAGCAGTAGCTTAATAATTTAAGTACTTCCTGGTATGGTTACTGTACGGGTAACTCCCCAAAAGAATCTGGATTGTGGTGAGGGAACAGAGAAAAAAGCTCATTTAGGACCTGCACTTACGAAGGGGGTAGGCAGCTGTCTATCAGGAGTAAACCTTCGGAGAATAAAAAACAGCTGGAGCTTGTTAAGGTAATTACACAGGGGAAAGGATAAAGTACTGGGAACTCCTCAGAAGTATCTGATTTGTGGTGAGGGGAGAGAGATAAATGCTCATTTAGGAACGACATGAACATGCTGCGTAGGTAGCTGTTTATCAGGAAATATCTCCAATGAGATTAAGAAAAGCAGTAGCTTAATAAATTAAGTACTTCCTGGTATCGTTTCTGTACTGCTAACTCCCCAAAAGAATCTGGATTGTGGTGAGGGAACAGAGAAAAAAGCTCATTTAGGACCTGCACTTACGAAGGGGGTAGGCAGCTGTATATCAGGAGTAAACCTTCTGAGAATAAGAACAGCTGGAACTTGTTAAGATAATTGCACTGGGGAAAGTATAATGTACTGGGAATCCTCAGAAGAATCTGATTTGTGGTGAGGGGAGAGAGATAATAGCTCATTTATTAACGACATGAACATGCTGCATATGTTAGCTGTTTATCATTAAATATCTCCACTGAGATTAAGAAAAGCAGTAGCTTAATAAATTAAGTACTTCCTGGTATGGATACTGTACTGGTAAACTCCCAAAAGATCTGGATTGTGGTGAAGGAACAGAGAAAAAAGCTCATTTAGGAACGACATGAACATGCTGCTTAGGTAGCTGTTTATCAGTAAATATCTCCACTGAGATTAAGAAAAGCAGTAGCTTAATAAATTAAGTACTTCCTGGTATGATTACTGTACTGGTAACTCCCCAAAAGAATCTGGATTGTGGTGAGGGAACAGAGAAAAAAGCTCATTTAGGACCTGCACTTACGAAGGGGGTAGGCAGCTGTATATCAGGGAGTAAACCTTCTGAGAATAAAAACAGCTGGAGCTTGTTAGGTAATTACACAGGGGAAATGATAATGTACTGGGAACTCCTCAGAAGAATCTGATTTGTCGTGAGGGGAGAGAGATAAAAGCTCATTTAGGAACGACATGAACATGCTGCGTAGGTATCTGTTTATCAGTAAATATCTCCACTGAGATTAAGAAAGCAGTAGGTTAATAATTTAAGTACTTACTGGTATGGTTACTGTACGGTAACTCCCCAAAAGAATCTGGATTGTGGTGAGGGAACAGAGAAAAAAGCTCATTTAGGACCTGCACTTACGAAGGGGGTAGGCAGCTGTATATCAGGGAATAAACCTTCTGAGAATAAAAAACAGCTGGAGCTTGTTAAGGTAATTACACAGGGGAAAGGATAATGTACTGGGAACTCCTCAGAAGAATCTGATTTGTGGTGAGGGGAGCGAGATAAAAGCTCATTTACGAACGATATGAACATGCTGCATATGTAGCTGTTTATCAGTAAATATCTCCACTGAGATTAAGAAAAGCAGTAGCTTAATAATTTAAGTACTTCCTGGTATGGTTACTGTACTGGTAACTCCCCAAAAGAATCTGGATTGTGGTGAGGCAACAGAGAAAAAATCTAATATAGGACCTGCACTTACGAAGGGGGTAGGCAGCTGTATATCAGGGCGTAAACCTTCTGAGAATAAAAACAGTTGGAGCTTGTAAAGGTAATTACACAAGGGAAAAGATAATGTACTGGGAACTCCTCAGAAGAATCTGATTTGTGGTGAGGGGAGAGAGATAAAAGCTCATTTATGAACGACATGAACATGCTGCATACGTAGCTGTTTATCAGTAAATATCTCCACTGAGATTAAGAAAATCAGTAGCGTAATAAATTAAGTACTTCCTGGTATGGATACTGTACTGGTAACTCCCTAAAAGAATCTGGATTGTGGTGAGGGAACAGAGAAAAAAGCTCATTTAGGTCCTGAACTTACGAAGGGTGTAGGCAGCTGTATATCAGGGAGTAAACCTTCTGAGAATAAAAACAGCTGGAGCTTGTTAAGGTAATTACACAGGGCAAAGGATAATGTACTGGAACTCCACAGAAGAATCTGATTTGTCGTGAGGGGAGAGAGATAAAGCTCATTTAGGAACGACATGAACATGCTGCATACCTAGCTGTTTATCAGTAAATATCTCCACTGAGATTAAGAAAAGCAGTAGCGTAATAAATTAAGTACTTCCTGGTATGGGTACTGTACTGGTAACACCCCAAAAGAATCTGGATTGTGGTGAGGGAACAGAGAAAAAAGCTCATTTAGGACTGCACTTACGAAGGGGGTAGGCAGCTGTATATCAGGGAGTAAACCTTCTGAGAATAAGAACAGCTGGAACTTGTTAAGGTAATTGCACAGGGGAAAGGATAATGTACTGGGAAATCCTCAGAAGAATCTGATTGTGGTGAGGGGAGAGAGATATTAGCTCATTTATTAACGACATGAACATGCTGCATACGTAGCTGTTTATCAGTAAGTATCTCAAAAGAGATTAAGAAAAGCAGTAGCTTAATAAATTAAGTACTTCCTGGTATGGATACTGTACTGGTAACTCCCCAAAAGAATCTGGATTGTGGTGAAGGAACAGAGAAAAAAGCTCATTTAGGAACGACATGAACATGCTGCGTAGGTAGCTGTTTATCAGTAAATATCTCCATTGAGATTAAGAAAAGAAGTAGCTTAATAAATTAAGTACTTCCTGTATCGTTACTGTACTGGTAACTCCCCAAAAGAATCTGGATTGTGGTGAGGGAACAGAGAAAAAAGCTCATTTAGGACCTGCACTTACGAAGGGGGTAGGCAGCTGTATATCAGGGAGTAAACCTTCTGAGAATAAAAACAGCCGGAGCTTGTTAAGGTAATACACCGGGGAAAGGATAATGTGCTGGGAACTCCTCAGAAGAATCTGATTTGTGGTGAGGGGAGAGAGATAAAAGCTCATTAGGAACGACATGAACATGCTGCGTAGGTAGTTGTTTATCAGTATATATCTCCACTGAGATAAGAAAAGCAGTAGTTTAATAAATTAAGTACTTCCTGGTATGGTTACTCTACTGGTAACTCCCCAAAAGAATCTGGATTGTGGTGAGGGAACGGAGAAAAAAGCTCATTTAAGACCTGCTCTTACGAAGGGCGTAGGCAGCTGTATATCAGGGAGTAAACCTTCTGAGAATAAAAACAGCTGTAGCTTGTTAAGGTAATTACACAGGGAAAGGAAAATGTACTGGAAACTCCTCAGAAGAATCGGATTGGTGGTGAGGGGAGAGAGATAAAAGCTCATTTAGGAACGACGTGAACATGCTGCATAGGTAGCTGTTTATCAGTGAATATCTCCACTGAGATTACGAAAAGCAGTAGCTTAATAAATTAAGTACTTCCTGGTATGGTTACTGTACTGGTAACTCCCCAAAAGAATCTGGATTGTGGTGAGGGAACAGAGAAAAAAGCTCATTTAGGACGTGCACTTACGAAGGGGGTAGGCAGCTGTATATCAGGGAGTAAACCTTCTGAGAATAAAAACAGCTGGAGCTTGTTAAGGTAATTACACAGGGGAAAGGATAATGTACTTTGAACTCCTCAGAAGAATCTGATTTGTGGTGAGGGGTGAGAGATAAAAGCTCATTTAGGAACGACATGAACATGCTGTATACGTAGCTGTTTATCAGTAAATATCTCCACTGAGATTAAGAAAAGCAGTAGCTTAATAAATTAAGTACTTCCTGCTATGGTTACTGTTTCTGGTAACTCCCCAAAAGACTCTGGATTGTGGTGAGGGAACACATAAAAAATCTCCTTTAGTAACGACATGAACATGCTGCGTAGGTAGCTGTTTATCAGTAAATATCTCGACTGAGATTAAGAAAAGCAGTAGCGTAATAAATTAAGTACTTCCTGGTATGGATACTGTACTGGTAACTCCCCAAAAGAATCTGGAGTGTGGTGAGGGAACAGAGGAAAAAGCTCATTTAGGACCTGCACTTATGAAACGGTAGGCAGCTGTATATCAGGGAGTAAAACTTCTGAGAATAAAAACAGCTGAAGCTTGTTAAGGTAATTACACAGGGGAAAGGATAATGTACTGGGAACTCCTCAGAAAAATCTGATTTGTGGTGAGGGGAGAGACAAAAAAGCTCATTAGGAACGACATGAACATGCTGCAAACGTAGCTGTTTATCAGTAAATATCTCCACTGAGATTAATAAAAGCAGTAGTGTAATAAATTAAGTACTTCCTTGTATGGATACTGTACTGGTAACTCCCCAAAAGAATCTGGATTGTGGTGAGGGAACAGAGAAAAAAGCTCATTTAGGACCTCCACTTACGAAGGGGGTAGGCAACTGTATATCAGGGAGTAAACCTTCTGAGAATAAAAACAGCTGGAGCTTGTTAAGGTAATTACACAGGGGAAAGGATAATGTACTGGGAACTCCTCAGAAGAATCTGATTTGTGGTGACGGGAGAGAGATAAAAGCTCATTTAGGAACGACATGAACATGCAGCGTACCTAGCTGTTTATCAGTAAATATCTCCACTGAGATTAAGAAAAGCAGTAGCTTAATAAATTAAGTACTTCCTGGTATGGTTACTGTACTGGTAACTCCCAAAAGAATCTGGATTTTGGTGAGGGAACAGAGAAAAAAGCTCATTTAGGACCTGCACTTACGAAGGTGGTAGGCAGTTGTATATCAGGGAGTAAACCTTCTGAGAATAAAAACAGCCGGAGCTTGTTAAGGTAATTACACAGGGGAAAGGATAATGTACTGGGAACTCCTGAGAAGAATCTGATTTGTGGTGAGGGGAGACAGATAAAAGCTCATTTAGGAACGACATGAACATGCTGCGTAGGTAGTTGTTTATCAGTATAGATCTCTACTGAGATTAAGAAAAGCAGTAGCTTAATAAATTAAGTACTTCCTGGTATGGTTACTCTACTGGTAACTCCCCAAAAGAATCTGGATTGTGGTGAGGGAACGGAGAAAAAAGCTCATTTAAGACCTGCGCTTACGAAGGGGGTAGGCAGCTGTATATCAGGGAGTAAACCTTCTGAGAATAAAAACAGCTGGAGCTTGTTAAGGTAATTACACAGGGGAAAGGAAAATGTACTGGAAACTCCTCAGAAGAATCGGATTGGTGGTGAGGGGACAGAGATAAAAGCTCATTAGGAACGACATGAACATGCTGCGTAGGTAGCTGTTTATCAGTGAATATCTCCACTGAGATTAAGAAAAGCAGTAGCTTAATAAATTAAGTACTTCCTGGTATGGTTACTGTACTGGTAACTCCCCAAAAGAATCTGGATTGTGGTGAGGGAACAGAGAAAAAAGCTCATTTAGGACCTGCACTTACGAAGGGGGTTGGCAGCTGTATATCAGGTAGTAAACCTTCTGAGAATAAAAACAGCTGGAGCTTGTTAAGGTAATTTCACAGGGAAAGGATAATGTACTTTGAACTCCTCAGAAGAATCTGATTTGTGGTGAGGGGAGAGAGATAAAAGCTCATTTAAGAACGACATGAACATGCTGTATACGTAGCTGTTTATCAGTAAATATCTCCACTGAGATTAAGAAAAGCAGTAGCTTAATAAATTAAGTACTTCCTGGTATGGATACTGTACTTGTAACTCCCCAAAATAATCTGGATTGTGGTGAGGGAAGAGAGAAAAAAGCTCATTTAGGACCTGCACTTACGAAGGGGGTAGGCAGTTGTATATCAGGGAGTAAACCTTCGGAGAATAAAAACAGCTGGAGCTTGTTAAGGTAATTACACAGGGGAAAGGATAATGTACTGGGAACTCCTCAGAAAAATCTGATTTGTGTGAGGGGAGAGAGATAAAAGCTCATTTAGGAACGACATGAACAT